>NC_133617.1:271680987-271980987 GCF_048593235.1 Sminthopsis crassicaudata | reverse complement strand
GATGTCTCATCATTATCATTATCTTGGGTGAAATTGTTAATTGTTTCTATAATTTGCTCTTTCACCCAGTCATTCTTTAAGATGAGATTATTCAGTTTCCAATTACTTTTTGGTCTATTTACCCCTAACTTTTTACTGAATGTAGCTTTTATTGCATTGTGATCTGAGAAGAAGGCATTTATTATTTCTGCCTTCCTACATTTAATTTTGAGATCTTTATGTCCTAGTATATGGTCAATTTTTGTATAGGATCCATGAACTGCTGAGAAGAAAGTATATTCCTTCCTATTGCCATTCAGTTTTCTCCAAAGGTCTATCATACCTAGTTTTTCTAATGTTCTATTTACTTTTTTAATTTCTTTCTTGTTTGTTTTGTGGTTTGATTTGTCTAAATCTGAGAGTGCAAGGTTGAGATCTCCCACTATTATAGTTTTACTGTCTATTTCTTCTTGCAGTTCTCTTAACTTTTCCTTTAGAAAGTTAGATGCTATACCACTTGGTGCATATATGTTTAGTATTGATATGGCTTCATTATTTATGCTACCTTTCAGCAGGATATAGTTTCCTTCCTTATCTTTTTTAACGAGATCTACTTCTGCTTTTGCTTGATCTGAGATAAGGATAGCTACCCCTGCTTTTTTGGCTTTACCTGAAGCATAATAGGCTCTGTTCCAACCTTTTACCTTTACTCTGTATGTATCTCCCTGCTTTAAGTGTGTTTCCTGTAGGCAACATATTGTAGGGTTCTGCTTTTTGATCCAATCTACTATCCGTCTCCGTTTGATGGGATCGTTCATCCCATTTACATTTACAGTTAAAATTACTAATTCTGTATTTCCTGCCATCGTATTATCCCCAGATTATGCTTTTTTCCCTTGACCCCCCTGATCCCCCTCCCCGATATTTAATTTACAGACCCCCCTTGTGACGCGCAACCCTCCCTCTTTTTTTTTTTTTTTTTTTAGGATCCCTCCCCCCTCCCTCCAAGTCCCTTCACTTATTCCCCTTTTCCTTTTCCCTTTTCCTCTCCCCCCTTTTAATGAGGTGAGAGAAAATTCTCTGAAAAACAAATATGTTAATTATTTACTCTTTGAGCCTCTTCTGATGAGAGTAAGATTCACACAATGATTCTCCCCCTCACTAAGTTCCCTCAGATATGGTGTATTTTCTATGTCTCTTCCTGGGATGTAGTTTCCCTCTTTTTATCACTCCTTCCCCTTTTTCTGAACCGACCTCCTTCCCTTTACTACACCCCCCTTTTTTTCTTTTATATCAGTAAAATCAAATTATCCTTGAGTTTTTTTTATATACCCACAACAGAGTTACAGTTCTCAAGGGTTCTGTGTACCTTTTTCTGTTTCTCTTCAGTCTTGTGGATGTAGATCAAATTTTTTGTTTAAGTCTGGTTTTTTTCTTAGAAACATATAGAATTCCTCTGTTTCATTGAATGACCATCTTCTTCCGTGGAAAAAGATGCTAAACTTAGCTGGGTAGTTCATTCTTGGTTGCAGTCCTTGATCTTTTGCCTTACGGAATATCAGGTTCCAGGCCCTTCTATCTTTTAATGTGGAGGCAGCCAGATCTTGGGTGACCCTTATTGTGGCACCTTGGTATTTAAATTGTTTTTTTCTAGCTGCTTGCAGGATTTTCTCCTTTGTGTGGTAATTCTGCAGCTTAGCCACAATATTCCGTGGTGTTCTTTTTTTAGGGTCTATTTCAGAAGGAGTTCGATGAATTCTTTCCACATCTACTTTCCCTTCTGTTTCTATTATCTCTGGACAGTTCTCTTTGATAATTTCCTGTAAAATAGAATCTAGGCTCTTTTTTTGGTCATAGTTTTCTGGAAGTCCAATAATCCGCAGATTATCTCTCCTAGATCTATTTTCCAGGTCTATAGATTTTCCCAGTAAGTATTTGACGTTGTTCTCCAGCTTCTCATTTTTTTTGTTTTGTTTGACTGATTCTTGGGTTCTCTGTGAATCATTCATTTCTATTTGTTCCATCCTGACTTTTAAGGAGTTATTTTCTTCTTTCACAGTTTTTAGTTCTTTTTGTAAATGCCCAATTTCGTTTTTAAATGAATTATTTTGCTCTATTGAATTTTTTTCCATTTCCCTAATTTTTTTTTTATGAGAATTATTTTCTTTTTCCAATTCAGAAATTCTATTTTCTTGAGACTTTTTTATCTTTTCCAATTCAGAAATCCTACTTTCCTGTGTTTTTTTAACCTTTTCTAATTCACTAATTTTGTTTCCCTGCATCTCCTGTGAATTCTTTATTTTTTCCAACTCCAATTTCAGGACGTTGTTATTTTCTATCATAACTTCCCTTTCCTTGCCCCATTTTTCTTCAATCTCCCTCAATTTCTTAAGAGCTTCTTCTAGGAGAGAGTTATGTGATGGGGGGCAGGAATCGTTCCCCTTTAGGTTATCTTCTGAATCTTTGCTGTTAACTTCCTCGGGGTTGGATACCCGCTCTTTCTCTGTATAGAAGGAATCTATAGTTTTTCTAGCTTTTTTGCTCATACTTAAAAAATGTTTTGGGGTCTGTCCCTGGGGTAGGAAATTATTTACTTCTTTACCAGCTTCCTCCCAGACCGGATGGATGCAGCGGCCCCTGCGCCCGCGCTAAGAGAGAGCTCTGGGAGAGAGTTCCCCACCCCCTCCCTGGAAGTGCCTCAGAGGTGATTAGCACTGCTGTGCTTTGAGGGCGTAGAATAGTGAAGACAGCAAGAAGCTCAGCCTATGTGTCCGGGTGGGGAGTGGACGTCTGCAGCAGGTGACGTGAGAAGCCCCTGCGCTCAAACTGGAAGTGTCTGCCAGAAACCGCGGTCCCTAGTTCAAAGGTTCCGCTTCTCTGGGACTTCCTGGAGCTGAGTTCCACTCCCTCCAGCTAAGCTAGGCAGTGTGTGTTGCCTTGGGCCGTATCCACCCACTTGTCAGTCTCTTAACTATTCTCAGGAGGTAGCTGAGGCCACACCCCCTGGTGCCGAGTCTGCCCCAGGGTTGGGGGGGGGGGGGAATCTAATCTGAGTTTTAAAATATTTTGGCTTTCTCTTCTGAACTGCTAAATAATTAGCAGAGAAGAGCTAACAGCCTGTGCCAGATTCCTTTACCTCAGTGGCTTCTCTGATCCCAGAGCCCCTCCCAGCGCAATGGGCGCAGTGTGCCCCTACCCCACCGTCTGTGCTGGTCTTTCTTATTCCTCCCCTGAGAACTGACCTTTCCTGTTGAAACTCCAGATTCTCTTCAGCTGGTAAGTCGTGCTTCCAGTCCTTGTGGTATCTATCAGTCCTGAGCTAATTTTGAGACTTAATTTATCTAATTGGTTGTGAGGGAGTGAGGACGTTCACTGAGTAGCGTGTTTCTTCTCCGCCATCTTGGCTCCGCCAAGTTATAGTTAAATAAACAAATTCAGCTCCTGGTAAGTCAAGTAAAGGAGAGGAAGAGGGAGTTGTCAAGACAGAAAAAGTAAACCAAACAAATGAGCCTTCTCTTCACACAGGAAGGTTATATCAATTTACTTAAATATGCAAAATATCAACAAGCAACAAGTTTCAAATTTAACAAAAATCAAGCTCCTAATGCAAATAAGTTCTGTGGCTAATATTAGGGAAACAAAAACAAACCAAGTAGTCCCAGAATTCAAGGAACTTTTATTACACTGAGATGTATTTAAACATATGTAAATGAAAATCAACTTCAATAAGGTAAACACCTGGGTATATAGTTTGGGGCTGGAATGGGGAGGGAGGAGCCAGATTGGGGAAAGGGAATGAAGAAAGATTTATAGGAGGCCCATTAAAATTGAGCCTAGAAGGAAGAAGATAGGGATACGTAAAAAAAATACAGTTTTTGCATATAACTAACACTTCTCCAAGAAATCCATATTTTAAAAAAAGAACAGAAAAAGATGATTATAAACTATAATTCAATTATGTATAGTTTGCTGTTTTTAGGATTCAGCAAATTCAGTATGTTACTTTTAAAACTGTCTCACTTGTCTGTTTCCATCTGAATTTCCTTTTCCTCTTTAGTGCACTAAAATAATGCTTCAATGTCTTTCTCCCTCTTTCCTTCCTTCCTTCTTTCCTTCCTTCCTTCCTTTCTTCCTTCCTTCTTTCCTTCCTTTCTTTCTTTCTTCCTTCCTTCCTCTCTCCCTCCCTTTCTCCATTCCTTCCTTCCCAATTCTTTTCCTTCCTTCTTTCTTTCTTTCCTTCCTTCCTTTCTTCCTTCCTTCTTTCCTTCCTTTCTTTCTTTCTTCCCTCCTTCCTCTCCCCTTCCCTTTCTCCATTCCTTCCTTCCTAATTCTTTTCCTTCCTTCTTTCTTTCTTTCCTTCCTTCCTTCCTTCCTTTTTCTCCAGTAAGAAAGACTGACATATGACCAAAATGAAAGATTCTACATCACAAAATCACATATTTATAACCTGATGCCATAAAAATAAGATATAGGTAGATTAAAAATCAGAGAGGAGGATTTCAAAATGTGGATAATGGAGGAAGCATATAGTCAATAA
This sequence comes from Sminthopsis crassicaudata, assembly GCF_048593235.1. NCBI lineage: Eukaryota > Metazoa > Chordata > Mammalia > Dasyuromorphia > Dasyuridae > Sminthopsis > Sminthopsis crassicaudata. Next base: position 271,976,471 of record NC_133617.1, on the reverse strand, counting down.
TTATTCCAAGACTATAAGGCACCCACAGGTAGTTGAGCTAAACAGATAAAACAGAGGTCACGGATGGTGAGGAAACTGATGAAGTCAAAGAGCAGCATGTTTGAGAGGATATTAATCAGAATAAAAATGGAAGGGTGAAGGTGGAATGGAAGAGTGGTCAGGTATTAGATTCCTTTCCCAAAGTAGGTTCAATAATCTAGAAGCTGATTGATGACTGAGATAAGAATCTGGTTGAATGATATAGATGGATGGAGTGAACTTCGAAAAAGCAATAAGAAGTTGCTGAATGACAAGAGCATAGTATTAGGAACAATGGTTTAGCAATGTATCTATACCTCCTCTTGGTCAAGTTTGTTATAGATGATTTGGAGTATAGGAAACCTTAGAAAAAGAGCAGCCAGAACTAAAGAATATGGTTAGGAATATAGTATCTTCCAGAGAGCTAGGTTTCCATTAATATCAGAATGATGGGGAACAGTTTCTAGGAGAAATGTCACAACTCTGGGATCTCCTGGACTTAGGAATACTAGAGTAATATTTCTTTACCTAGCTTTTAGGGAAGATATAGCAGTAATAACAAGGCCCTCTGACTTGAATATTGCCACTGTTCTAACAATGTTTGTCAATAATCCTAAAATCTCTTGACCTTAGAAATAACATGTATAGTCCTACAAACTTTGCTGACTATTGAATAAGCAATCAGTTGCTAGTGATAACAAAATTCCTGAGACAACAGTGAATAAACCACCCCACAAATCTACCTATAATCCATAAAACTATTAAATAAGTAACTTGAAACTTTTGGTCTCTCTAACATTTTCCTATAAAATTCTCTTCTTGTTTCTGGTTCTCTACTAAGTTCTTTTGGAATTTAGCCAGTGTTAATTGACATCACAATTATAATAAATTTTGTCCCTTGACTTGGAGATGGGTTTAAGCCTTCGAATTCTTTTGAGACACCTCGTGAAAGCAATCTGAAACCCCAATCTTTTGGTGTTTCCTTTGAATCTGAACAAAAAGATGGGAAAGATATAAAATAAAGACATCTAGGATAAAAAGCAGTTTGTTAGATTTAGTGATAATTCCAGAGAATTATGGATTATAGAGAGTACTAAAGTAAAGAAAAATGAGACTAAATAGAATTTTTAAGTAGAAGAATTTTTGACTCAGTGTCTATAGTTTGAAACAGAGTGATAAGGCAAAGTGGAGTTGAATGTTTACCTGACATTGCATAAATGGAAAATTAGTTAATCTATCAGTTTGCACAATCCAACATTGAAGACTATTATCTTAATACGGGGGTACTGAAACTAACTTCCATAGTTTGTCATAAAAAGAGTGTGAGAAATGGATATGAAGACAACTAGTGACAGAGTGCTGTCTAGGAATCTAGATCAGTCAGTGATTGTCATTCTGGTCTCACCATTTTCTCTTCCCTCTATTTCTGAATCTTCAGAAGTACTGATCTTTTTAAGAATTGAGGCTCTGCATTAGTAGTATATTTGGGATCTTTTTGGAATAGTCTATTGTTTCATCAACCTGGGACTCAGGAAACTAAGGTTCTCCTTTTAGTTGCATGACAAATGAGAGGAAAAAGGAGCAAAAGTCAAATGAAACTCTGAAAATGTTGCATCTCAGATTCAGAGATTAGACTTTTAAGAACATATAGAATGATGCAATCACTGGTTTCTACTACTACCTTTGGGTCACTGCATATATATGACAATTTTCATGAGGAAGTCATTAGAAATTGGGCTGATTATGATATATATTTTTTTAAAATAGAAGATGATGATTGAAGTTATCCTTGAAGGAACCTAAGGATTTTTTGAGGTAGTTAAGTTTTAAAAAAAAAGTGTGCATTCCAACCCTGGAGCATGCCTATGAAAATCATTGAAATGAGGGATACATTCCAGGATAGATTCCAATTTGATTGGAATAGATAATGTAAGATATAAAATAATATATTAAGTCTGGAAAAGTAGACTGGGGTTAGATTATGAAGGGCTTTAAAAACAGAGGAATGTTGTTTGTTTTGTTTTGTTTTGTTTTTTCTCCTTAACACTGGACCTTCCTGACCTGAGGAGTGACATTATCCCATCTGTATCATATATATATATATATATATATATATATATATATATATATATATATATATATATATATATATATACAGAGAGAGAGAGAGAGAGAGAGAGAGAGAGAGAGAGAGAGAGAGAGAGAGAGAGAGAGAGAGAGAGAGAGAGAGAGGAGAGAGAGTTTTGTGAACTGTTTGGAGGATAGATTGGAAAGAAAAAAGACTGGAAGCAGGATGACCATTTTAAGATACTGTTTGAATAATATAGGCAAAAAATATATGGGTTCAAATTAAAGTATTGGCTATGTGAGTAACTAGAAAGGGGCAAGTGCATTATTTAATGCAAAGGAAGAAATAATAATACTTGGTAACTAAAAAGGAAGGGAGAGTTGAAGATGATTCTGAATTTTTGAACCTGTATCTTGGAAATGATAGTAGTAGCTTCACCAGAAATAAGTTAGGAAAAGGGGATGTCTGGGGGAATGATAAAATTCTGTTTTGGATATGTTAAGATATCTAAGGATAGATATATAAATCTGGGAGTTGTAAACATAGGAGTGATAGCTGAACCCATAAGGATTGATGTAATTACCAATAGAAGTATCATGGAAAGAAAACATTGTAAAAGATCCTGGCTTTACCTACTAATAGGGGATTGGGGACCAGAATGATGGTTCATCAAAAGATACTGAGAAGGAGAGATCAGACAGGGAGGAAAGGAACCAGAAGAAAGCAATATCATGAAAAAAGAGAGTAGGGAGTGTCTGGGAGGAGAGAATAGTTGAACGTGTTAAAAGTAGTAGAGAGTTTTTAAAAAAAAGGATGAGGACTGAGAAAAGGCTATAAATTTGGCAATTTATAGGCCAAGTTCTTTTAATTATACAACAATGAGAGAAGAGGAAGAGTACTAAAGTTGTAATAAGTCCCATTCATGAGAGAAGTCTATCAGTGAGACCAATGTCTAATTTAGGTTATTGCCAGGTCTAAGTACTCCATTACATAGGTATTTTTTCATCAAAGCCTTGGGACAGACTGCTATAAGCAAAGAAAAAAATATGATGAGAGAACAGTTGTATATATAGTTTCCCATTGGGCATAGAGTACAACATGTTGGCACTGGGAGCATGGTCCAACACAGACAAGCCAATTAAAAGAAAAAAAGATCCTCCCATATATAGTACAATATTTCATAACTGTAAGAATAAACCAGCACACACAAAATGGACTTCTGCCACTTTAAATGTGTCAACTATTGGGTGGCTTCCATGAATAAAATCAGCCAAGCTTTAAAAATATATATTATTGTCACTAGAAACCATAAGGGAGCCATGGAAATGAGCTTTGCTGTTACAAACACAAGGAGTAGCAGTGGGCCCCACTGCCTGAGGCAAAATGCAACAGCAAAATGATGTGACATGTGAGGAGGACAAAGGTGAATCCCCCATTCCTCCACTAGGTTGTTTAATAAATAAATGAGCAATGCTATTTATTGGTGGAATCATTGCATCTACCTTCTGAGTGCCAAAGCAGTACTAGTGTTAGACCTTCTTTTACTGTCTCTTTTACAGCCCAGCATGCTGATAAGTTAGCATTTACTGATGTGATTTTTACTATTGATAGCACAGTGTTATTTTCTTTTTTTCCAATAGTATTTTATTTTTCCAAATATATATAAGGATAATTTTCAACATTCATTTTTTTGTAAAATTTTATGTTCCAAAATTTCTTCTTCCATCCCTCACTTCCCTCCTCCCCAAAACAATAAGCAATCTGACATAGGTTAAATATGTGCAATTCTTTTAAACATATTTCCATATTTGTTATGTTATGCAATAAAAATCAGAAAAAATCATAAGAAAGAAAAAAACAAACAACGACAATAACAAAGGTGAAAATATTACGCTTTGATCCATTTTCAGTCTCCATAGTTCTCTTTTTCTGGATTTTCCATCCCAACTCTACTGGAACTGCCTTGAGTCACTACATTGTTGAAAAGAACCAAGTCCATCACAGTTGTTCATCAAATAATCTTGTTGTTACTGTGTACAATGTTTTCTTGTTTCTGCTTACTTCACTTAGCATCAGTTCATGTAAGTCTTTCCAGGCTTTTCTGAAATCAGCCTGCTTATCATTTCTTATAAAATAAAAATATTCCAATATAATCATATACCACAACTTATCCAGCCAATTAATTATCCATAAATTATCCACCCAACTGATGGCATCCATTTAATTTCCAATTGCTTGCCACCACAAAAAAAAGCTGGCACAAACATTTTTGCACATGTGGGTCTTTTTCCCTCTTTTATGATCTCTTTGAGATACAGACCCAGTAGAGACATTGTTAGATCAAAGGACATGCACAATTCATAGCCCTTTGGGCATAGTTCCAAATTGTTCTCCAAAATAGCACAGGCTTATTTTAAAATTATTAATAAATAAATTATTTCCCTAAAATAAAAGTGGGTTCCAATGATAGCTATTGGGGCAGTCCAAGAAAAAACACATGTTTCTGGACTGGCAAGGGTAGAAAAAAGCAAGTGAAGCTTCCTTGAGTGAGATCCCTTAAGAAACTTGACTCTGTGTGGGTGGTCACTTAGAAAACAATGTGGTAAAGTCGAAAGAGTACTGGATTTGAAGCCACTGGGGACTTGGTTTCTAGTCTTGCTTCTGATACTGTATGGTAATGAACAAATCACACATCACCTAGTTTCTTCATCTATACAATGAGGATAATAGTATCTGTAGGGGTTCCTCTTCACAGGTTTGTTCTGAAGCTTCATAAGAAACTGTGAGGTATGTAATAATTCAAAGCAACAAATATTTAATGTCTATAAAAATATTTAAAAAGAGCATCTAGGTGATGCAGTGGATAGAACTCCTGAAGTCAGGAAGACCTGAATGGTTATCTTTCACTTACTCCAAATTATTTTGAATTTATTCTATGTATATATTTATACTTACATATGAATATTTTGCTTTCTCTCAGAAGTTGTAAGCTTCTTGAAGACAGAATATTATCTTTATTTTTGTAGCTTTACTATGCAGAGCAATATGTGGAACACAATAATTGCTTAGCACATGTTTGAATAAAAAGTTCTCACAAAGTCAGGGAAGCCTTTAATTGGGTGATCAGAAAAGACTTCTTGCTCAAATGACCTTGAAGGAATTAAGGGAGTTTCAAGAGGTAGGCCAAAGAAACATTTTGCAGCGTGCCTGAAGACTGCCTATTTAAAGCATGGAGACTGGAGATAAAAAGCCAGGGGAAATAGGCCAGTTCAAGGGAATATTGAATGTCTTGAGGATTTAATGTATCATCAGTCTAGAAAGACTGTTTGGAGTAAGTGTTCAATAGAAGGATGGGAGGCAAGAGAGAGCCATTGAAAGTCTTTGAGAAGTATAAGGCTCAATTAAAATAACATCAACTATTATATTAGGGAAAGGGGAGGGTGGTACTGTTGAATTTTCACAGATTGGGATGACTTTGGGAATTTCAAGGGCTAAAGCATTTGAATTTTCCCAGTTTTCTACTTTAGCCAGAGGAAGGTGGTATCATAGTTGACAGAGTCCCGGGTGTGAAATCAGAAACACCTAAATTCAAATGTGACCTTAAACACTTACTAGCCATGTGACTCTAGGCAAGTTATTTAATCTCTGCCTCACTGATGGAGATAGTAATAGCATTTACCTTTCAGGGCTGTTGTAAGGATCAAGTAAAATAATATTTGTAAAATACTTAGCACAAGTCCTTGTACATAGTAGATAGTATATAAAGGCTTATTACCTTCCCCTTTCCCCTCTCTTCTCTTTCTCTGTTCTTTCCACTATACACAAATGTCAAAACAGTGCCAGTACTCTTGCCAAAGATTACCGGGCTCTGAGCTTTTAACACTTTGTAAGGGAGATTGAGCTTGCAACTGAGTTCTGTTGTGCCCTCTTGTGGACATACATGGGGCAGTTTGTAATGGGAGGAAATAATGAACCATTTAGAGACTAATAATTATTATGGAGTTTTAGGTTTGTTGTTGTTGTTGTTAACTTGTTTTTTTTTTTTTTTTTTTTTTTTTTGTTTTGTTTTTGTTCTGCTGGTCTGGTTACTAGTGGAAGGAAAGTTGGATCTAGGAGTGTTTAGGAAGGATGTGGCTAAACAAATTCCTATATGAAAGAATTCCTAAATTATTTCACATAGATATTTCTCTACCTATTTCTTCTATTTCTTTCAGGTTACTCATCAGTCCCTAGTAAGGCAGTCAAAAAAGTTTGTGTGCATCTCTGTTTGCTAGTTCCTAGGTATTGGGTCTGTGGCTATGTAAGTAATGGGAAGAGATGTGAATGATATTGCAGAAGTGCAAATGCATTACTTGTCAACTGTTTGGATAAATTGGATTTGGATTACTTGTCAACTGATTGGACAAACTGGAGTAAAGAAGCATAAGAAATTAAAGATAATTATGGATACCTACTGCATCTTGGATTAAATTCATTTTTGTCTTTTAAAAACTTTCACAACTGGTCCCAACCTATCTTTTCAGCCTCATGATCTATAACTTCCCTTCTATTTAATCTGTGGTTTAGACAAACTGGCCCACACATATATATTCTGTCTCCTATCTCCCAGCTGCAACCCTGTATTCCCCATGCCTCGGATGAATTATCTTTTCACTTGTGCTCAAAAAAAAATATCCAAGATACAGTTCAATATTACTCAATCCTACCCAAAGTTTCTGAGTTCTTCCACTTGCTGATGCCATCCTTTTCATGACCATATAGTGTTTGGTTTCTTTTTGTTGTTGTTCAATCACATCAGCCATGTCTGACTCTACATGGCCCCCTTTAGGGTTTTCTTGTCAAGGGAACTGGAGGGATTTGTCATTCCCTTCTCTAACTCATTTTACAGATGAGGAAACTGAGGCAATATAATTAAGTTACTTTCCCAGGGTCACATGGCTAGTAAATGTTATATTATTTCTATTTCATAAAATATTATATGTCCCATATGTAATTTTATAGTATTAATATTGTTGTGATTATGATTAACAATAGGATGATAGAGAGATTCTGTTCTTAGAGTCAGAAAAACCTGAGATCAAATCTTTTCATAGGTGCATAATAGCTCTGGTTTTGAACATATTGGTTAACCACTCTGTGCCTCAGTTTCCTTATCTGTAAAATTAAGCAATTACATTTGACAGGCTCTGCAATCCCTTTCAGCTCGACATCTATGATATAATGAATGACTTTTCGTAAGCACCCAGATAGTAGTTGGCCCAATACAAGACTAATCAAGAAACACTTTGCATTTATGAATTGCTTTTTCTTTTTTCTAAATTGTTTTCACACATATTAACTCATTTAATCCTTATAACAATCATTCAAAACAAACCATCAACAAACATTCATTAAGCATTTATGTAATGCTTGGCACTGTATTAATTATTAGGAACATGGTGGCAAAAATGAAACAATCATTGACTTCAAACAACTTATATTCTATAGTGGAAATAAGATTTACAGAAATATAAAACTATCTAACAACTTTTTAAGCTAGTTTTAGGAGATAGTGCTAGCTCTATTGAATAGATGAAGAAAACTGTAAGCTGAGATAAGAGGGTGATGGTGGTTGGGGAAGGCTGGGATGATGATGGAAGGGAGATCTCATGAAGTCATTGTGTCCTGGGATCATAAGCTATCTCACAGGGATGTTGTGAGAATCAAATGAAATGACATATGTGAAAATGCTTTAAGCAGAAGCTAAAGAACTCATCTTCTAATGTCTGATCCAGTGCTGTTAAAGACATGGCCTGGGGAAGAAGACAGTAATTCAGCCTTTAACCCTTAGAAAAGATGCAGATGAGTTGCTCTTGGGAGTGTTTACAGCAGGTGGTATGTTCATCAATAATATTGTGCTGAGCACAAGCTGAGGCTATAAGTGGATAGGAAGAGAAGTTGTTATGACTACTCTATTTTTTCCTGAACAATTTGTGATCATTTGGAGATTGAGAATTTTTTTTTTTTTTAATTTGGAGAGGAGGTGGTGAGTTTATTCAAATATCCAGGGTAGTGGTATGGCTTAATAGGCATCATAACATAGTGGAAAAAGAAGTAGCCTTGATCTTTATTGTGGATAAATCGTAGCTTATTCATTTCAATTTCCTGTCTAGTAGAATGGAGATGACAATACTTGAATTATTTACCTCATAGAAATTTAAGGATCTATTGAAGCAAAGTTTTTCTATATAAAATCACAATTAATAATACACATATTAAAAATGCAAGGTATTGTTATGATTAGGTTGTACAAAGCAGGAAGTGAGTATGGCTGAAAAGCTACTGATGAATACAGCTCAGCTGAGTAGACACAGTATATAGAATACTAAGCCCAGAGTTAAAAAGACTTCCAGTATAAATGTGGCCTCAGCTACTAGTTGTGTGACGCTGGGGAAGTCACTTAGCCAAATTTGTTTACCTTGGTTTCCCCATCTGTAAAATGAGCTAGAGAAAGAAATGACAAACACTCCAGTATCTTTGCCAAGAAAATCTCAAACATGGTCACCTAGAGTTGGATATGACTGAAAACTACTAAATAAGAATAAGGGAACCTACTCAGTGATGTGCTAGAAATGATTAACAACTAAATCTCAAAAAATGTACACATGAAACATTTTAAAATTTAATCTTCATTTGTAACATTTTCTACATCACTTTCTTAAGTTAGGACAATCAACAAAACAACAACAAAGCCTTTTTTGTAATGCTTGTTGATTCTGGAACTCTAAATGCTCTTAAAAGGACTCTAGAATATCTCAGCACCTGCCCACATTTAATAGGACTGATTTCTGAGGTTTGGAGTCTCAACTATGGGCAATGGCATCTCACTGTTGACTTTTTTCCCCCTTCAACCACACATTATTTAATAAAATATTTAACATAAAGATAGAAGTTCTGACTGTTGCTCTCCTTATTTAACTCATTATTTTTGTTTTTTCCTCTTTTTTCTTGTTTTTTTTTTCCCTCCCTCAAATATACTCGTAGCTACCACTTATTTTATTTCTTTTCTATTTAACTCACAGAACACAATAGTAAATGAAAGAAACACACATACACTTCTTCATGGATTTGGCTCCAGACTCCAACATGGCGTTTTATGCTTTCAGGCCTGCTGTGCTCTCCTACTGAAATTGTTTGAATGATATAGTGCCCGGGAGGGGAAAGGCAGCCATGATCCTATGCCTTTAAGAGATCACTGAACAGCTGTCTTATGAACTATCAGTGGTCATCTGGGAAGCACTCAATAACTGCTTACAGGTGGTGCGCCTGCGGCCAGCTTTTTATGAATGTTCTGTGACCATACGGGCTCAGGGAAATACTGATAGCTCTTTGCTCAGGCTGGTGACTTTGCAATCATTCCATGAGAAGGTAAGAAGTATATATATGAAATCTCATAAAGCTAAGTCAGACTTGTCCTTTGGGTGGCTTTTGCTTCACAAAGATAGTAAAGCCTGGGGTATGTAGGCTTAATATGGTGTAGTATTAAAAAGGACTGGTACTGAGTGGCTATATCATATCATTTGGGGGGCCCTGGGAAGGCTTAGACCACTCCACCCCCATATACACCTTTTGAAACTGCATCCTTGAGATCTTTGTCGGTCTTTGGATGGCCACATATCTGGATAGCTTGTAATATCATTTCTACCTTATTGAGAAAGAAGGATCTGAAGTCAAACCTTGATTAGGAGCAAGGAGAGAGTAGAGGGTAAGGGTTAAAGATACAGTCATTGAAAAGGGAATAGACCAAGGTAGGGATTTGAAGAGAAAATTCTCCTTCATCATCTGTATCTATGTGTATTTGCAGAAATTCAAGCACAAGAGTTCCCTCACAAAATCAGTTGAGCCAGATGGTAACTAGTATGTGCTGATTTTTTTCTCTGAGCTTGTTAGTAGAGTTCTACAAAACATGACCAGCATCTAAGTTGATGTATTTGGCATGACAATGGCTAGGGCCTGGATCTGTGATTTTCACTAGTATAGGGAACTCCCAGACAAGGAAACTCCCTCTACCAATTAGGCAACTTCTCTGCAACTAATAATCTTTCAGATTTAGCTAGGGTACTCCACGGTGGAGTGACTTATCCACGATTAGTTAGCAAGTATGTGTCCAGAGGCAGGTCTTGGAAAATGGGCCTGGTTCTGAGGCTAGCCCTCTATTCATTATGTAGAACTGTCCTTCTTAGAGTATTGCACCAGTCATTTGTATCTCAGTGTGAATTTGTGCTGTACTGAGAAGAGGTTTTCAGGGCTGGCTGAGATAAGGCAGAGGGAGGAGAGAGGGACCATTAGGCAAAGAGATAGAAGCTGAGATGTAGACATTGATGAGTGGGAGAAAAGGATGATGAAGAAGCACTAAAGTCCAATCTCTCCTCCTTGGAGATTTTGTTAATTCTGACAGGGGCCTTTTCTCCTGAATAAATTTATGAATAAATTTGAAGAATCTGGAGACACATCATCAGAGTCATCCTGGATGCAGTTAGGAACAGGGAGAGAACTGAGCCATAGGGTAGCCTAGAGGGACGATTAACTTGTGGGCATAGGCTCTGTTGAACAAGTGGAAAACCAACTGTTCTTCCCCCCCCTTTTATATTAAAAAAATCAGTGACCCTCCTCATTCTATAAATCTTACTTCTGTCTTAAAGTGGAACACTGAGCCTTGTTTGTTTGTTTGCTACTTTTGAAGTGTTGGCATCAGACCCCTCTGGGAATAGCGAACTCCCAATTGCTCAGAGTGCACTGGCTTAGCAGTTGATTGTGTTTTGCAGAGCTCTATTTGCAAGCTTAGAAAATCACCACACACAGTTCACCATATGGCAAACCGATTTTGCTGAGGGGAATATTGTGTTTAAATTTCCACTAGAAAAAAAAAAACACCCGCAAAAAATCTCCCCCAAGTCTCAGTGTTTTTCCCCCACTGCCCTGGTTGCCATGACCACCAGCCTAAAACATTTCACAGCCCGGGTACCACTTAGGGATATGAAAAAGAACTTTACTTAAGATGCAACAAAGCTAATTTTTTTTTATAAAAATTGGGGGGGCAGGGAAGAGGACAATTATGGATTAATTTGTTCTTGCAGGAAAATTATATGAATATGCAAAATTTAATCAGGCAATGTGTACAGAAATATACCAATTACAAGGATATTTTTAAAATGGCATTTCTCAGCCTAGGTGAAGAATTGCTCTGAATACTCGAGTCATTTTGGTGTGGTGACAGTGAATTATATTCTCTACAGCTGGATGCAATGAACTCTTTTCCTTTCTCTCCCTTCTCTGGCTCTTAAACTCTCTAATATTCTTTACCTCAGAACCTTCAAACTCTTTTGCCATGCTCACAGAGAAATTTGGCATTAGGATTCTTTTTTTTTAGCAGAATTAAATAAACTGTGAGCATTTTATTTATAGGGGAAGATACTGGGAGGGCATAATGACAAAAGCCCTCTTTGAGGTCCAAAAGAACAGCTGGGAATTACCATTTCTGAATTGTTAAGTTAACACTAAATTTAATTCTATAACAATACTTTGCATTTATATAGCTTTTCAGTTCTACAAAGCACTTTTTTTTAAAAAAACAACAACCTAGTTAGATAGGTTTCCATGAGTTTTATTATGGTTATTTTATAAAGGAACAAACTGAGGCTCAACTTCATGAGGGCCTCAGAGGTTACTCAATTAGTAAAATTATCAGGGTTAGAATGTGAATCCAACTCAACTGAATCCCAGTTTAACAGTCTTTCTGCTATTCTAAATTATACACATTGCTTTGAACTTCCTCTTTATTGCCAGTCTTTCCCAGTACACCTTTCATTTTAATTCCAGGCCATATGTTGTTTTCAGTGACATCAGCACTATCTGGCCCACAAAATTATTATTGTCTTTCAAATGAATAGTTCTGAGCTTCTGGGAGTCTGGATCTAGAAAGAAGGAGATTTCACTGGAGATCTTACTTTCTCGGTTGGTACAGAGGTCCTCTAGGGTTATTAGTAGAAATGCAAATACAGATCTCACAAAGATGAAATGTATCACCTTGTATAACAGCTTTCTGTTCCTGCCCACACATTGTTGTTCATTTTTGTTGAGCAACTGAGGACTGTGCTATAAAAAAATCATACCTTGAAGATAGATTTATTTCAGGTAGTTGTTCCTTTTGTTACTTACATTTTCCATAATTTAACACTTTTTAATGCCTGCAATTAACACACCTAAAATTTGATCATCTCTAAGAGTGATCCCCTTGGGGGGAAAGCTTGTCTGCATTATTAGTGGTGTGTTTTAGGTGAGGAATTTGGGTTGAGTACTTCTTTTGGGGTTGGAAGAAAAGTAATGAACACCTGGGGAGTCAGTGGATCTTAGTTCTAGTCCTAGTTCAGACATTAATATGTTAAATGACTTTGGATAAATTCCTTCCCATCTGTGAAGTTCTATTTTCTGATTTGTAAAATAAAGGAATTGGAACAAATGATGTCTGGGATCCCTTCTGATTTCAGTGCTCCAGGATTCTATTTTGACCTAAAGGATATATATATATACACCCATAGATAGATAGATAGATAGATAGATAGATAGATAGATAGATAGATAGATGTAGATATAAATATAGATATAGATACAGATATATATATATATAGATATAGATATATAGATATATAGCTACAGATATATGTAGATATAGATATAGATATAGATTTGATCAATCATTTCATTCTCTTTGTGACTACATTTTGGAGTTTTCTTGCCACATGAGTGGTTTGCCATTTTCTTCTCCAGCTCATTTTTACAAATGAAGAATTAAGACTAACAGGGCTAAGTGGCTTATCCAGAATCATATAACCAGTAAGTCTCTGAGTCCAGAACTGAACTCATGAAGATAAGTCTTTCTGATTCCAAGCCCTTTGCTCTATCTAATGCTTGCTTTCTGCTCCTTAATGATGCATATATAGGCTGTAGCAAAGCCAGCATTATCCCTTCCCTATGGTGTCCCAAAGTCCTATTTGTTACATCTGTTGTTTATCCTTTCGACTCATAACATCCAGCAGTATTCCTGCGTGGCTTCTTTTTTAACCCTTAAAGGGCTAATATTCTTCTTTTGGCCAGGATAGGGAAACTGCTTTGTCCTGATCACCCTTGGTGCTTCTGCCTCCTCTATGGTGTTTATATCTTTCTCTGTCATGTTAGACTAAGAATGGAAATAGTATGGTCCAATGTTGGTGGAGCCTACTGACTGGAAGAGAAATTAATAGGAAGTTGAAGTTTCCTGAGAGGTAAGGAGGCAGAACAACAAAATAAATAAATTAATGAATGAAAATCACATGCTTTATTAGGATGTATGTGTATTGATAGGCAGGAAGCATAGTGGATTCAGGCTAGATTCAATCAGGAAGAATTGAGTTCAAATACAACTTCATTTATTGACTATGTGACCACAGACAAGTCACTTAACCTCTGTCTGACACAATTTTCTCAGAATAAAATATACACAGTAAAATCACCTCCTCTCCAAGATTGTTGTGAAGATCAAATGAGATGATATTTGTAAAACATTTAGCACATAAGAGGCACTTGATAAAAAGCTATTTTCTTCCTCCAGAGAGGGTACTATATGTCTTTCAGGGGAATGTAGTTGAGCATTAAACATAAATAAATATAAACCTTTTTAGATATGTGGGAAATGTGAGTCCCAAAGTGGAAGACCCAAAGATCATCAGACTCTATCTTTATAGCTGTAAGGGAACTTAGAAGTCATTTAACTCCTAATTTGTAAATGAGGAAATAGGGCAGAGGCCATGATTCATCACATATTATTTAGCTAATAAGTGCCTAAGGAAGGATATAAACCCAGTGCTTTCTGTATGATTCTGTGTACAATCTTTATCTACTATTCAGAATTTGCTTGGTTGGAAAATCAATAACAAAAATTCAATACCAAATTGAATTGGCTGCCACCAATGGAAAAATAAAATTCCTAACAAATGGTGGGATGGGAGTGGAGAAGGAAGTAAAGGAAAAATAGGAAAGTTAGATAAACCAGCAATTAGGAAAGAATTGGGGTCGGAATTACTTAAACCTCACTATTAAATCTTTTCCATTCACAATCCCTTTTCATCTGAGGAATTTTTGTGACCCTAGGTATATAGGTAACTCAAATACATATACAAATCAAACATTATTTATAATAAATCATAATTTTATGACCCCCCACATTCAGTAGTCATCATTAGTATATGACTAAATAGGACTCCAGTAGATTGAGTCATGTAAATGGGTTAAAGAAGATGAAGTTTAATAAAGCTTAATATAAAGTTCAACATGCAGATTTAAAAATACATATATACATATATATTTTATATATATGTATATATGCATAAATACATAAATGCACACACACACACACAGGCACACACATATATACAAACTGCTCAAATCCCAGATGTGGGCTTCTTGAATTTAACAGAAAATATTTTCTAATAAGTAGGACTATTTGAAAACAAAATTAATTACCTTGTGATGTAATGCATTGTAGGATGTTAATGCAAAACTAGGTGAAGCCCTGTTCTAAAAAATTTTACAACCTCCCTATATCTTTTGATAGGTTTTTCCAAGGCTTTGGTCAGAAGAATATTTGGTGGGACAGCTGCTCCTCAATAAATTCACATATTTTTTGGTATGAGAAGAAATATTTAATAGGGATTTTGTTTTAACACTAGTATAGCTAGCTAGAAGAAATTACTGGCTCAGTGCAAACACAAATACATAAAAATAACTTCTATGTAACTAAAATAAAAATCTTTTAAAATAATAACTTTTTTTAATTTTCCAAATATATGCAAAGATAATTTCCAACATTCACCCTTGAAAAATCTTGTTTCAAATTTTCTCCCTCCCTTCTCCTACCTCCTCCCCTAGACATCAAGGAATCCAATATATGTTAAACATCTGCAATTCTTTTGTACATATTTCCACATCTATCATGTTGCCCAAGAAAAATTAGATTAAAAAGGAAAACTAAATGGAAAAGAAACAATGAAAAACAACATAATCTGGATTCATATTCAGGGGAAGGTAACAGGGGAAAAATCCCAAACAAACCACTCCTTTTTCAATGGGATACATCAAATGATCCCAAGCACAAAAAAGAGATTCTTAGAGTAATTTAAAAGAACTTTGAAAATAAGAGAGATTGAGGAAAAACTAGAAAAAATTTACAGCAATCCAAGAAAAATCAAGAAAATTGTGAAAAAAATCAAGGTTGATATAAAGAATAAAAAATTTAAGGAAGAAAATTATTCCTTGAAAATTAGAATTGGGCAAGGGAAAGTTAATGAAGGCATCAGATACCAAGATATAATAAAACAAAATCAAAAGAATGAAGAAAAATAAGAGAATAAAACATTTCATCATAAAAAAAAATTGATCTGGAGAACAGATCAAAGAGAAATAATATAAGAATAGTTGGATTACCTGAAAATTACCAAAAAAAGTCTTACATGATATTATCAAGGAAAATTGACCTGAATTGCTAGATCAATGCTCCACTTACCACCTTTAAGAGATCCCAGGATCTCTTTAGCATAGGAATATTGTAGCCAAGTTTCAAAGCTCTTGGGTTAAGGAGAAAATATTGGAAGCTTCAAGAAAATATATTAAATATCATGGAGCTACAATAAGGATTACACAAGACCCTGAAGCTATATGTTGAAAAGCTATTGGTCTTAGAATAGTATACTAAAAGATCTGGGATTATGACCAAGGATAATTTAACTATATTCAATAATAATAATAATAATAATAATAATAATAATAATAATAATAATACACTTAAGGAACTGAAAGACTTCCAGTTATTTATGAAAAATCCAGCAGAACTTATGGGAAAATTCAATATATGGCATCCAGGAGAAATATAAGGTAACATTAAAGGTCAATTATAAGAGACCCAGAAATCAAATGGTTTACTTCTCACATATGAAAATAGTACTCTTGTGCCTTTCATCATTATTTGGATAGTTTTTTTGGGGTGGAGATTAGACTGAGTGCTGCATGATGAGGTGATTCTAAAAAAAAAAAACTATGTAGGGAAAGATAAAAAGAAGTAAATATAAAAATGAAGCATAAAAGAAAAAAAGTGATACAGAAGAAGCTAATGGGGAGAATGGGTAATGATGGAACCTTATTCTTATTAGCAATATATTAAAGAGGGAATAACATACATATCTTGAAAGGTAGAAAAGTTTTCTAAATGCAGAAAGAAATAAAGGGACAAAGGGAAAATTTGGAGGATATGATAAGGGAGAGATTCTTGAAGGTATAGGTAGGTTATAAAGTGGGAAGTTAAGTTAGTTAAAGCTTCCTATTATCCTTAAATGTAGGGATAGGAATAGGCTGAGAAAGATAGTGAGGAAAAGATAGCAAGCAGAAACATATACAACAAATAATTATAGCTTAGAATGTGATTGGGATGATTTAGTCATTTAGTGGAAACTGATAGCAGAATAAAAACTTGAATTCAGAAATATATTGTTTTCAATGAGAGATTTAAATGAGAGATACACACAAAAATAAAATAAAAGGAGTAGAATTGATCATGTAAAAAAAGCAATACTAAAAATCATGATCTCAAGGGTAAAGTTAAAATAGATTTTAATCAAGAGAAAATAGTAAAACAATATGATACCAAAATACCAAAATACCAAAAACAGAGGCAGGAACTATATAAACATAAACATAAAATATTTTTTGATACAAATGAAAACATATCTAAAATAATTGAAGTGATATCCATTGTTCATGGGTAGGTAAAACCAATATAATAAAAAAGTGGCATTTTACTTAATCCATTTGTTCAATCTTATCCCAATTAAATTATTTAAAAAATTCACTGAATTAGAAAAAATTATAATAAAGTTCATATGGAAGAACAAAAAGGTCAGGGACTTAAAAGAAACCAGATGAAAAAGATAGAAAGAGAGAAGATTTAGCAGTATCAGACCTTAAACAATATTATAAGGTGAAAACATTGTTGAAATATAAGATGGATCATTTTGATTATTTTAAACTAAAATTTCCTCGATAAATAAAACTTATGAATCCAAAGAATGCAGAAAATTGTGAGAAGGATGGAGTTTTCAGAGTTAATCTCTCAGGATGGGATTGTGTAGGAATATTTCTGTGGTATAGGAAATTATGAACTGGTTTATTTAGAAAAATATGGTAAAACTTGAGGGAAGATGCTCTCCATTTTCAGAAAAATAGATGATAAATAGAAATAAATATACTATGGCCTTACATATATGAATATGAGTATGTGTGTAATCTTATAGATATCTATATGTATATATTCATGCTTAATCTTATCCTTATTTGGAGTAGGAATACTAGTGTAGGCATGAGGAGGGAAGGGAAAATAAAGTAAAAAGGGTACAACAGAGAACAAAAGAAAACTTACAAGGAGTCAAAGCAAAGCTGAGCAGCTTTGAAAACAATATGTATAATGTAATATGTTTATTTTCTTGAAGTGGAAATTTATTATTTTTTATTGAATCTTCCCACATTCTGCTGTGTAGGTGGCATTTTTTCCCTCATTTTGTATCTGAAGTTTAAAATAAATAAAATTTACCAAAAAAGTGGAGAATTTAAGTTCACAAAGCTTTTACTTTCTTCTGCTCAGAGTAGGATAGGATGATTACCATTTTTGACTCAGGCTGAGAAATGTAGAGAAATACAAGTAAGATTCCTTTCAATATTGTCATCTTTTCCTTGCCTTTCTTGAAGTAGCCTAAATTGCAATGGATTTCTTACAGTGATTAGGAATAAATAAGATACAGACCACATAAGTCTTAGTTTCCTTTCCTGCTAAGTTTTTTCTCCCTAAAATAGACCTTCATTCTTTGGTGCATTTCTTTCCAAAGGTGGCTATAAAATGATTTCCTTTTTTCCTAGCAACAGTTAACCTTCCTCAGCAGAGAAATTCTGTTCTAATTTCCTGCCTGGCTTCTTACCCATTCTACATGCTTCATGCATAATAAATACTAGTTGGTTGTCTTTCCATTTTTGGATTTTGAGATTTTATGTAAAAGATGGGACTTTGATATTTTTTAATTTTTTAAAATTTATTTTATTTTTTTAAAAAAATATTGAAGCTTTTTATTTACAAAATATATACATGGGTAATTTTGCAACATTGACTCTTACAAAACTTCCTGTTCCAAATTTTTCCCACCTTTCCCCCACCCCCTCCCTTAGATGGCAGGTAGACCAATACATGTTAAATATGTTAAAACATATGTTAAATTATATATATATATATATATATATATATATATATATGTACAAAATGCAAACTAACATCAACAGAAAGTGTGAAAATACTATGTTGTGGTCCACACTCAGTTCCCACAGGCTTCTCTATGGATGTATATGACTTTTTTCATCACTGAACAATTGGAATTGATTTGAATCGAGACGGTCCTTTGAAACATTTTTTTAACAAAATCAATTAATCATTTAATATTATGACACAGTTCTCTCATCTTTTCATGTGTGCACCCTTCATTGCAACCAGATAGAAATGGTCCTTTTCTTTCTGGTGTACTCCCCACTGAATTAGGAGAAATTTTGGTTGCTTCATAAATTCTTGTTTTTAGTTGTTTTGTTTAATGATTATGGAATGCTATCTTTTACAACTGAATAGAAAATAGGAATGAACACAAAAATCTTTCCCCAAGAAAAGCAGAAATTCTCTTTTATGCTTTTTCTAGGTCCCAAACATTAGAACTTAGACATACATTTCTCTTGCTCAATCTGAATAGTTGTAGAGTTGTTATGACAATGATATGTTATTTCCAGGAAGAAAACAGCAAATTTCTATGCGAATGAATCAATTTCAGAGCAGATTATTTATTTACTATGATGTAATTTTGACTATGGCTGTTTTTTAAAGAGGTTAGTCCACATATCCTCAAGAAAAAATTACTCATATTCACACATTCCAGATTTATTTCTTTGATAGCATAACATTTTTAAATTTTATAAAAATTTGGTACAAATTTGAGCCAGGCAGAAATTTTTTTAATATGTAGTTCTTTAATAATAGCTAGCATTTATATATTGCTGTATTTTTATGAAATGCAATGCAAATACTAACTCATTTGAACCTCACGGTTACCCTGGGAGGTAGGAGCTATTATTATGCTCATTTTATTTATGAAGAAACTGAAGTACACATACAGAGAAGTTAAGTGCCCAGGTACTCAAGACTTTTCAACTCCAAATCCAGTTGACTAACAATGTGATATCTACCCCTACGATGACTGTTGTTCTTTGTATTCCCAGTGCCCAGGACTGTGAATTCCAGAGTGTTAGCTCTAGATGCCCATTTGAATTGATCTGAAGCCACACAAAAAGTACTACATATCACCTAACCATCCTCATTATCCTGGTTGGCTTGATTTTTATGGGCTTACATTTTTCTAAGGTCACTATTTTAAATTCTTGAAGTATTAAGAAGATTTGTTAAAGTCACCATAAAGTTTATTACACTACAGAAAAGCACTGTCCTAAGATTAGTATCTGGATATCTTTTATCTAACTGGAAAGGTGACAGATGCAAGAAAACACAGCTTCAGCTATGATGACAGATATATTTTCAGTATCGCTTTTAGGATCAAGGGTGAGTCAAGATCAATAAAACAACTGGAGAATACTATAAAGTAGAATTATCAACCTGCATGAATAAAACATTCAACAAATGCTTTTGGTCTTTAAAGAGTTTTATTCTGTTTTTGTACTATCTGAAATTTTCATTTTAGTAAGAATTATGCCTACACTAATAATCATAGAAACCCAAGTACCATTATCTGTCAGTAATATAAGTCATTATTGTGGTGCATTTCAATTATACATGCACAAGAATACTTTATATGAAAGGAAAGGAAGATCCCTAGAAAACAGTTTAAAATGGCTTATAGTTATGTCTCACTTCACAGTTTAGATAACATTTCATGATGAGTAGTACCCCATGGCATGGATTAGAGTTTCAGTGGATAAAAGTAGCAGAGTTGGAGGTAGGATAAACCAGGGTATGAATTTTTAGTCTGATACAAATAACTTCCTGATACTTTATCACAGGCTTAACTATAATCTCTATGCTTTTGACTCTCACATTTATATTATTGTTGTGATTTAGTTGTGTTTGACTCTTAGAATCTCATAGCACCTATTCTATCTATGGGTTTTTTTTTTGGGGGGGGGAAGATGCTGGAGTGTTTTGCCACTTCTTTCTCCACTGAATTAAGAAATGTCTGACGCCAGATTTGAATTTAGGATTTCCTGACTCTGGGCCCTGAATTCTATCCATTGAGCTACATCTATATACCAAACTCCTTTCTTTCCCCTTAGCTTCACTCCTACATTACTTACATTACCAATGTTTGTCTATTGGATCTATCAAATTAGATTTTTCAGAGACATCTTAAATGTAACATGTCTAAAACTGAACTTAATATCTTGACTTCCTGTGTTCTTCCTCTATTCTCCTCTCAAAATTTATTATTTATGTTGAAGGCATCATCATTCCTTCAGACTTTTCTATTCTTTAGATTGACATTATCTACAGTTCTTTACTTTCCTCCATTCCACATATCCGAATCTTTGTGCTTTTACTTCTACATTCTCTCTTATTTTTAGTGCCTGGAACATAGTTGGTACTTAATAAATGTGAGTGGATTGACTTCTCCCTTCACTTTTAACCTCTTTTCTCTACCCATACTCCTATTATATATTAACTGCTACTATAGTTCAAGTTGTTATTACCTCCAAAATTGTTGCCACTGTCTCATAATTGATATGTCTGCCTCAAGTTTCTGCCTGTTCTAGCTCATTTAAACTGCCACTAAAGCGATTTTTCTTAAGTGCAATCCTTCCATGTCACTTTCCTATTCAATAAGTTTTAGTTAAAGCTTCCTATTATCCTTAAAATCAAATATAAGTGTCTCTGTTTAGCTTTTGAAATCTTATACAATATGGTCCCAACCCATCTTTCATTGTTATTGTATATCATTCCACTTCCTGTCCTTGATAATCCAGCCAAAATGATCACTTCTCTGTTCCTTTCATATAATATTCTACTTGCTGTCCCCATGTCCTTCCACTAGATGTGTTCTCTACTCCAAAATGCACTCACTCTTCACTTCAGTTTCATAGAAGCAAATATTTCATGATATAATTAAAAACTTTTTACACTAAGGTTTTCCTGTCCCCCTTAATTGCAAGAGCTTTCTCTCAAACTACCTTCTGTTGAACTATTTTGTATTTATTTTGGTTATATTTATCCTATGCATATTTCTATATCTCCCTCTGGTCTCTTCCATTAAAATGCTAGTTCCTTTCAAATAGGTATGGTTTCATCCATTGTATTTGTATCTATTGCCAAGCACAATATCTGACACATAAGAGGTCTTTAATAATACTTGTTGATTAAGTGATGAATTGACATTAGGTAAGTCTTTTAACCATGAGTTTCATAAACTGTGATTCTCTACCCCACATGGGGTCTCATATCTGAATGTAGCAGTTGTGAAATTATGATATTTTTTTCAGTAGATGTTTGATTTGTATGCATTTTTATATATCTATATATCAGGGGTTCTATAAAATTTCTCAGACCAAAAGGGGTTGCTACACATTAATGAGAGAACATATTCTTTTGAAAGCATTTTAGTATCCAATAGCTGCATAATAGCCATGATGTATGCTGTTATCTTTGAATCTTTCCTATTGTCTGCAACACTAAGTTTGCATGCAGTAGATGTTTGAATCTTGTCTCTAATAATTATTAGATATGGGACTCTGATAGGCTATTTAACTTCTGCAAGCCTTAGTTTCCCTATTTATTAAATGGAAATAAAAAAAGCTTTAGCATTTACCACCAGGATTATTGTGAGGATTAAATGAAATGTTTGTCAAGTGCTTAAAAAATGTCCAAAAAACCTTAATTTACACCAGCTATTATTAATTAATTTTAAAAATGAATTGTGTAAATCATACATGAGAAAAGCTTAATACAGGCCAAAGGACTGGTAAGATCAGAGAAAGAAAGATGATTTCTCTCCTGCCATGATCTTTGTTGAGGTCTCATCTCTCTGGTTTTTATGTTCGATTTTATTTTTCTGGCATGTAACACACTGTACATGTTTGATGAATGCTAAGTAATGAAATTATGAGTGGGTAGCAATTATTTTCTTGTGGATATATAAAAGTATATTTATTCTCCTCCTGTCAGAAACAGTTGTATATTGCTTTTTAAAAAAAAAAATGTGTATTCTTTAGTAATTGGTGAACTCTTCCTGGATACTAACCTCGGGGATTTTTATTTTGTCCTAATGTCAATGTTAACTTGCAAAAAAAGAGTAGAACTCTTTTTATTTTTATAAAAAACCTATCTTTTTAATATAACAATAACTTCCAAATATATCCTTCTATAACTAAATCAATTTGAGTAATTTGTGACAAAAGGAGAGAGAGAGAGAGAGAGAGAGAAAGAGAGAGAGAGAGAGAGAGAGAGAGAGGGAGAGGGAGAGGGAGAGGGAGAGGGAGAGGGAAGGAGGGAGGGAGAGGGAAGGAGGGAGGGAGAGGGAGAAGGAGAGGGAGAGGGAGAAGGAGAGGGAGAGGGAAAAAGAGAGAAGGTAGTTTAGCAAAAACAGTCCAACAGATGAATTGAACTTGATAATATATACAATATTCCACACACACTGAATTTTGATCATATACACAATATTCCAGCTCTCCTGAAATGGGAGAGAAGTAGTTTCTCAACTCTTTCTGGGGCCTGAGATTGGTCATTATAATTATAGAACATTCATTTTCTTTTATTTCTTTCCATTTACATAATTATAATGATTGAGTATATTGTTTTATTGCTCTGTAACAGATTATCCAAGTTTTCCCACATATTTATGAAATCTTTATGTTCATTGTTTCTTATGGTATAATAATAATCTTCAACATACAGATGCTATAATTTGCTTCACCACTGCCCAATTGATGGGCATATACTTAATCTCCAGTTCTTTGCTACCACAAAAAGTGCTTTTGTGAATATTTTGCTTTATACAGGATTCCTGCTTTTCTTGAAGCTCAATCCCAAGCTACTTCCATATGGGTTTTACCAATTCATACCTATACCAAAAACATATAAATGAAGAATTCATTATTAATAACCAACTATGATTAATTACTTTTCTATATGGATTTGGATTTAAGAAACCAAAGCTGGAAGATTGAACTTATGTTTGTCATGTCTGACTGCTATCATGGCAATCTCTGGATAAATACTCTTAAAAACATGAGCCTTTATTTCAGGGAGAAGCTTGGAGAGATTAACAATACTACATAATTTTTAAATGGCAGAGCTACTCATCTACTATAAAAGATCACAATAAGATGATTCAATTAACAGTTAGATGTTTTCTGTATTTTCTCTTATGATCTCCTTGATTGAATTCTCACTCCTGTTTTCAGTGGAACAAAGTCTCAAGAAATAAAACAGCAGTTTTCTGATCCCAAGACCAAAGGACTTTCATTTGATCTTCCCAGCAACTCACCAAAAAAAAGCATCATTATGTCCCTTTTATAGATGATCAAAGTGAATCTCAGGAAGGTCAAAATGATGTATTCAAATACCATGTAATTATTAGGTGGCAGAGAAAGTTCTGATTTTGAATGAAATCAGGATTGGAAACAATCTTTGGAATTTAACTCCATAGAAACAATGTTGATGACAGTCTGTTTTTTTTTTTTTTTTTTTTAAGCTTGTTGAGACAGATCCAGAACCTATCTCTTCCTTAATCCTCACACTAATCCTATTCACCATCTTGTGCTGGCCCTTATCTAGATAAGAAAGAAGAGAAGCCAGGAAAAGAAGACATAAAGATATTATTGTAAGATGTTTATGTATGTATTTGTGTGTATGTGTGTGTGTGTGTGTGTGTGTGTGTAACAGAGAAAGAGAAAGACAGAAAGAGATAGAGACAGACAGAGAAACAGAAAGAGAGGCAGACAGTGAGAGACACAAATACAGGAAGACAAAGAGAGAGAAACAGACAGAAACAGAGAAGAGGCAGATTCAGAGAGACAGAGACAGAAATAGGGAGAGATAGAGAGAGACAAAGAAAAACAGGGAAAGAGAGACAGAGGGAGAGACACAGATAGAGTGAGACAAAGAGAAACAGAGATAGAGAAGGAAAGGCAGACACAGAGATAGACAGAGAGACAGAGACAGAGATAAAGAGAGAACCAGAGAGGCAGAGTCAGAAAAAGAGAGACAGATAGAGACAGACAGAAACACACACACACACACACACACACACACAGAGAGAGAGAGAGAGAGAGAGAGAGAGAGAGAGAGAGAGAGAGAGAGAGAGAGAGAAACAAAAAAGAGACAGAGAGACAGACACAGTGAGAGACACAGATAGAGGGAGACAAAGAGAAAGAAGTGACAGAGAAGGATAGACACAGAAAAAAGAGACAGAGAAAGAAAGATAAAAGAGAGATAGACAAAGAAAGAGAAATAGAGACAGAGACAGAGGCAGAAAGGGAGAAAATGATTGAATCCAAAAAAAATATTTTGGTATATTCTTTTATATAATCTCTAAGTATTTCATATGGTAACAGCACATTTATATAGTATTTTAAAGTTTACAAACTACTTTCCTCACATTGACTCTGAAAAGCAGGTAGAACAAGTATTATTATCTTCCCTATTTTGTATGTGAGACAACCAGGGTTCAGAGTTAAATAGCTTGCTTGATATCCCATAGCTAATACATGGTAAGAGCACTGTTAGGTATCCTAATTCTAGAAACCCAGCACTTTCAATTCTTTAAAAAAATAACCCTAACAACACTCAGTGAAGTTGGCAAATTCATTCTCATTTCACAAATGACAAGTAACTTGATTCAGGTCCTAGAACCAATTTCTTCTGCCTAGTCTATTGTTCTTTTTAGTATACATCTCTGGATCTTTTCTCTCCCCCAGAAGTATGGATAATTAAGAGCAGATTACATTCCTTTATGCCTAGAATAACGTACCACCACATATAGTATTACATTTTCAAATCTTATGATTCTATATTATCTCTTAAAACCAGGGACTAAATTCTGTTTCCTTCAGTTGTCACTATTTAAAAGACCTATGCTAGTTGGTCACCTGTCATTGTATATGGCTGACATATTAGCCCATCTCCGTTCTTCTTTCCTATTTCCCTTCCTCCACCAAATAAGTTTTATAATAGAAACACTAACTCAACCTTAACAAACATGAAACTGTCAAGTGATATGATAAGACTATCAGGTGATGTTTTATGATAATGGATTCTCTTTGGGTTTTATTTCCAAGATCATGAGATGGTGTCTCACCCTATAAAGGGCAGGCAAAATGTGGGAGCCATAGAAAAAGTAAATTCATGAGATGGCAAGACATGTTTCTATTACTTCCTAGCATATCTACATGGATCTCATCTTGCAAAGGTCTTATTTCTATTTCATAAATCCAATATTTTTTACTTGTGGAAAAGTTTGCTAGTACTATAATGAAAAGTGGGGGGAAGAAACAAAACATCCAATAAAGTAAGGATTTTAGAAACAACTGATTTTTCAATTCCCTTAGATAATGAAGAAAATAACATTATTTAATAGATTATAGTATCTAATACTTTATAAAACATGAACTTAATGGAGACTTCAAATGTGCAATGCATAATAAATCATATCACTGAATTCAAATTGTGACTACTAATGCATCCACCTATGTGGAAAAAAAAATAATGGTAGGAATGGTAGGAGAGATGTTTGGCAAAGTCCCATAAAATAATATTTAGAAAAAAATCTTATTAGTTATCTAGTCCAATGCATTTCTGAATAAGTATGCCCTCTATCACAAACTTAACAAGTGTGATCCATTTTTGCTTAATGATATCCAGGAAGGAGAGCCCATTAACCCCTACAGCAGCTATTATACTTGTTTACAACTGAAATTATCAGTTTTTCCTATCATCAAGCTAAATTCTTGGCATCATTGCATATTCTATTTAATCCTCTTAGTTTTCTCTTCTCCTTTTCTATGTGAAAAACTCATCCTCATTCCCTCTTCTCCAGTGTAAACATTTCGTTTTCAATGTGTGATCTTTTACCATCCATATTGCTCTTCTTTGAACTCTCTACCAGTGTTTTCTCAAATAAGGTCACCAAGAACTGACCATGATACTTTTCTGATATGTTCTGAATAAGGCCTTATATTGTAGTGCTGTCACCTTGTTTCTGAGAGCTATGACTGTCTTAATGCAATCCAAAATGATATTAATAATAATTATAATAATAAATTAAATTTATATGGCATCAAGGTGGTGCAGAACACTAGACCTGGAGACAGGAAGACCTCAGTTCAAATATAGCTTCAGACACTTATTAGAAATTCATGCAGGGCAAGTCACTTTACCCTGTCTCAGTTTTGTCATCTGTAAAATGAACTGGAGAACAAGATCAGACATGACTGAAATAAGGAAATAGCAAAAACAACAAAACAGTTATATAGGGCCAACTATGTGTCAGGTATTGGGCTAAACACTTATTAAAATATTATCTCATTTGATCCTCACAAGTATACTAGGAGGTAGGTGATGTTATTATTCCTATTTTACAGGGGAGAAAACTGAGGTACATAGAGATTAGGTCACATAGCTAGCAAGTGCCTGAAACTGAATTCAAACAGGTTTTTTCTGATTTCAGCCCTAGCACTCTATCCATTGCACAACCTTTCTGCTCTTGACTTCCATTTCATACAATTAACATATCAGCCTTGCAGTCTTCTAAGATCCTCAGATCTTTTTCAGACCTCCTACAATATAACAAAATTTCCTAATTTTGCTTTATGAAATTGGTTATTTGAATCAAATTTTAACTTTACATTTCCCTTACTAAATTTATCTTTTAAAATTTGTCCCAGTGTTCTAATCTGACAAACTCTTTTTGGATACCATTAGTGATCCTTTCCAGTTGTGTGTTATCTGAAACATGATCAGCATGCCATCTTTGCTTTTAATGCAAATCTTTGATCAAAATTTTAGACACCAAAGAGACAAATACAGATCCTGGGAAAACTCCATTGAAGACGTTGTAGTTAAATAGCTTTCTTAGGATCAGACATCTAGTCCATATCAGACAGGGGATTCAGAAGTTTATTTCATATTATTCTCATTCACATACTCTAGAGTAAAATAAATTTGTCTTTTTTCACTCAGTTCCTAATCGGTGATATCATACTTCAAGGCTTTGTGAAAGCTTTTATTCCTTCTTTTTCAACATCCTTCAAAAGTGGACATAAACAGCATTCCCTATATGTATCCTTGTTTGATCCCTCCAATTTTCTTTAGAGTTATCATGTATTTCTCTTGTATGATGTTTTTATGTGTATATATTGTTTTTCTCCTAATAAAATGTGAGCTCTTTGAGGGCAATGAGCATTTCATTTCTGCTTATGTATCCCAATCTCCTAGTATAGTGCTAGATACATGGATAATGGTTAATCCATGTTTATTGACTGATTGATTGATTATTGCAAGTTTAGTTCTCTACCCCTTATACCAAGCCTACTTCTTGATCTTATTAGTATAAATTGTAGTTCACAATTTTCTCTGGGAAGTAGTTGAGAGGATGCTCTAACTCTCAAATTGTATATATTTCCCCAAAGTGATTGGGCATCCCCCATCCCCCACAATGTCAAAGGATTGAATCATATGGTCCAACAACATCAGACTTCTAATGGTTGTTTGTGCACTATCAATGCTGAATTAGTAGGGCTCTTAATCTGAACTGTTTCTTGGTACTACATACATACAACCCACTTTATGGTTAAGATTGCCAGGCAAGTAATTACCAGAATGGAGTGCTAAGCAAGCAGTCCCTGTGTCAAAGAATCTGACCTTGGGAAGATAATGAGACAAGGAGAATTCAGAACAGATGAAAGCCAAGAGCACCTACTTTATCTACTGACAGCCAGAGAACACCTTCATGCTCAATCAGTTTCTGCTAATGAGACAAGATGGGGCAAGATGGTAAAACAGCAGTAACAGGCAAACTTTTTTTTTCAGCTTAATGATCTATAACTTAGTTAGATAAAATTGTCTTTTTGACCAGGCAGCAACATGAGTCTGAAAAAGGGGGAGAGAAAGCGAGAGAGTTAAAGAGAGGGGAGAAAGAATGAGAGAGAGAGAGAGAGAGAGAGAGAGAGAGAGAGAGAGAGAGAGAGAGAGAGAGAGAGAGAGAAAGAGAGAGAGAGAGAAGGAAGAAGGAAGAAGGAAGAAGAAATAATGTTTGATTCATTTAAGGTTTGTTTACTTTGTAAAAGCAATGGATGCTGAGGAGTATTACAAAGATCCCCTCCCTTTTTTATGGATGCCATTTTTTGATGATGATGACTAAGCAGACAGCTTTTAAATCTGACTATTCTACAGCCAGCCAATTGATTAAATCATTCTCCTTTACAAATCTTGTCACTTACTGGTTTAAAGTCCAACAAGATTTTTAATATGCACCTGACACTTTTAATTAATCAGAGCTTTATTCTTTCTCTTCTGTGGTGCAAGTTATTACATGCCTCCTGGAGATGAAAATAAAAATTTGAGTGGCCACAAACCCCAGAGTGTCTTTGATGTCTTTTGTTTTTTCTTTTCTTTTCTTTTTTTCTTTTTGTAGCAAAGTTGGGGGAACAGCTTCTGGTGGCAACTAGTTTGAGGTCAATTTTTGAGAAAAAGTATGGGGGGAAAAGAGAGTTTCTTGTCTTCAATACTTTTCCTGTCATGCCAGTTTATCAACTGAAACTTTTGCAAGAAATAAATAGTGCCAGGAAGGATGTCATATTAGTTTTATCAGAATGTTTCTCCTGAGTTGTATCTTGGGTTAAAAGGCAAGAGGGAATAAAGAGAACTTGTCTAAAAGGTCAAGGCTCTGGGTTCAGTCCCGGCAGGGTTGAGAGCTAGAAGGGATCAAGGATTTCAATTTCCTTATCGTACAGTTGAGGACACTGAGCAGCAGAAGTTTAAATCACTTATTCAAGGTCACAAAGGTAGTTAGAATCTGAAAGGAATTTGAATTCGAATCCCCTGACACAAACAATGGTCAGGATTTTTTCTATTATAACAAGCCACTTTCTTATTTAATAGCGTTTAATTTTGGGCAAAGAACCAAACTTCTTGAACTAGTCTCTTCACATGCAATATAAGATGGGGGTGGTTCAACCATAAAATTTAATTTAATTAAGCAAATATTAAGTATTTACTTTGTGCCAAGCATTTTGGGAAGCTCTGTATTATATGAAAGCAAAAAATGAGAAGTATTTTATCTCTATGATCTCTTCCAACTCTACAATTTATATTGGTACTTCTATACCAATATATGCAGTAAAAGGATTGAAATCACTCTCCTTTCTTAACTATTTGTAGTCTAGTGTATTTTCAAGCATATCTGGTTCTTCCTGACCCTATTGGGATTTTCTTGGCAGAGATACTGGACTTGTTTGTCATTTCCTTTTCCAGTTCATTTTACAGATGAAAAAACTGAGGCAAATAGGGTTAAGTGATTTTCTCAAGGTCATACAGCTTAAAAGTGTCTGAGGCCAGATTTGAATTTAGGATTTAGGATTCTTGATTCTAAGCCAGGAACTCTATCCTCCAAATCCAAGCTCCTCATATTACCCAAACCATATAACTAGTAGATAATGTTGCAGGGCTGATGGGAGGTTTCAGGTTTTCCTTTCAGTAGCCTGAGGAAATTAATTCTTCTTAAGCATTTGACATAAAAACACAGAATTATAGTGGTTAAAGCAGGTTTTACATATGAAGAAACAGTTCCAGAGAGATGAAGTGATTTGTTTACATGTAAAGAAAGGTCTTGTAGTCATATCATTTGATGAAATTCAGCACACTTTCCACTGAACTAAGATGTTCTAGACAATTTGGTCTCCTCATCTTGTATGAAGACTAAGGCCTGCTATGTATTCAATGGTCCCTGTCCATTAATAAAAGCATACTGTCTAAAGAAATTCTACTCATAATAAGACACTTGAAGTAGGCTCTTTTATTTTTTAGTTTATTTTTTAATTATTCACTGACTTAATTCATAGGCTGCGTATCAGAAAAATGGAATCATCACATCTGGACATTTAGTAAGTAAATGTTCATTGAATGAATGAATTAATTAATATAATTACCCTTCCAAACTCCTTTGCAATGTTCTTTCTTCTTGTTACTTAGATTGTTAGCACTTAAAACCAGTTGGCACTTTGGGGTCTTAAACAATGCTTGCTTCTTGATTTTGTCTAGCCATAGGGAAATATGACAAGCAATTTGAAAAATAAAATAGTATATGTAGAAAAAAAACTAGTATTGTTTATTTACAGAACCAAGTGGGGTCTGCATAAGGAGAGTAAGCCAGGAAAGGAACAAGCCCTTTTCTGCTTATTTAGCTTGTGAAGCAAATGTAGAGACTATGAAATCCATATTTAACAGCATCATTTTTAGAGAAAGAGGAAACTGATTCCAAATATTTTTCACAGGCTGGAGGGATGATTTTTGAATTATAGCTTCTCAAAAGTTTGCCAATGAATTATGATCAAGAGTATCTTATTCTTCCCCTGTTGTTAGTTAGATGGAGAGAGACACCACAATGTAAGGGAAAAAATTGGGGGGACCCCAAGGTTGAAAATGTTTCTGTTGTGGTCCCTATCTGCATGTATCTGAGTATCATCTTTTGATAGCACCAGCTTCTTAGCTTTAACCATATCTCATTCCTCATTGTAAAATGTCAGGGCACTTTTGTGGCCATTCTTTGATTTTTCTTTTTATTCTCAAATATTTAAATTTTGGTATAATGCCACTTCAAAGGATCTCAAAATTCAAAGTCCATCCCCTTCATTTTAGACATTTGCCAATGAGGCAAAGTGATTTGCCAAATATCATATAGCCAACTGGTGGCAATGCTAACACTTTAAGGCAGATTTCATTGTTTCTTTTTTCAGGGGTCTTTCTATTATACCACATTTATTTCTTTATTTAATTTGTTTTGAATTTTAAATTAGAGTTAATATGGATAAAGTATAGATTGTTGGACTTAGAATCAGGAAGACTTGTATCAAATTTCTGCCTTTGACATTTATAAGTTCTATTAACCTGAGAGAAGCCATTTAACCTCCTTGTTCTTTAATCAATTCTCTAGAACTTATCTACTAAGACAAGATGTGGTTCATATTAGTGGAAGGAGTTCTTAAACCGGGAGTACCCAGTGCTGAGGAGATCAATCAATCAAAAAACTTTCATTAAGTACTTATACTATGTACTAAACATTGGACTAGGTACTGAGGACACAAATACAAATAATGAACAATTCCTACTCATAAACGTGCATTCTAATGAGGGAGATAAATGTATATGTAAATATACATATACAGAAAAAGTTTAGGGAAAGGGCCTAGATCAGGGGTTTCTCTGGTATAAGGTACTCCCAGATGAAGAAAATTTCCTTTATTGATACAGGTTAATATAGTTTGTTGGTGAACTGATCAGAGGGCTGAAAACTTAAGTAATTTGCTAAGGATCATAAACTTAGTTGAGAGAAGTTATTCTTTTACTATTACATATTAATAATCAATTGTTAGATTGGGATCTAGGCTTTTCTCCTCTATTTCTTTATTAAGATCCAGCTCCTGTGGAAGGTTAGTCTTGAAAGCAGTGGTCCTCAAACTTTTTAAATAGGGGGGTCAGTTCACTGTCCATCAGACTGTTGAAGGGCTGGACAAAAAAAAACTATGAACAAATTCCTATGCATGCTGGATATATCTTATTTTGAAGTGAAGAAACAAAACAGGAACAAATACGATATTTAAAATGAAGTAAAGATAAATCAACAAACTTACCAGTATTTCAATGGGAACTATGGACCTGCTTTTGGCTAATGAGATGGTCAATGTCTGGCTCCATATTTATCACAAGTGATGTAGGTATGCAATCGTTAGTCTTGATCTGGTTGGATATTTCAAATGTTTCATTCTAGAAAAAGTCTGTTCACAGACATAAGTGCTACCAAAGATGGTTGCCATTTTGAGTGCATGGTTCCTGAGATGAGGCTATGTCTCAGAGGGGAGAGATGCATAGAAGGCTGCTTAACTTGAATGCGTCTTTCAAAGAGTCACAATTCTGCAGTTCAGCCAGTTCCATTTGGTAAATTGTATCCACATTTTCAATGTCAATAGAAAATGGGTTACAGAAAAGCTGTATGTCCTGTTCATGGAGATGAAGCTCTTTAAATCTAAATTGGAACTCCTTTTGCAATTTTCCCAATGAATCCCCACATGTTTTGTTTGAGAATGCAATCATTGGTTTTTCTGCTAACAGATTTTGAATTGTGGGGAGATAGCAGAAGTTTTCCTCCTTCATTTGTTTGATGAGGAGGCCTAATTTTACTTCAAATGCTTTGACATGTGATTGCATATCACAGATGAGCTTCCCCTTTCTTTGAAGTTGCATATTGAAATTGTTGAGTAGCTCTATTACATCTGTCAGAAAGGCAAGGTGCCATTTCCATTCTGCATCATTGAGCTCTGGTACTTCTTTGTTTTTTGAAAGCAGAAATCTGTGGAAGTAAGTCATAGAAACATTTCAAAACTCTCCCTCAACTCAACCAATGGATATAGAACATCTTCATACTCAACATTTAGCTCAGACAGAAATTCCTAAAATTGATTTATTGCATTAGCTCTAATGATGTTAACACAAGATACCACAATTTTCATAACAAAGTCCCACTTCAGTGATTTACTACACAGCTCTTGTTGGTGGATGAGGCAGTGTATGGCTATTGGATAAGAATGGTTATTGTCCATCTCTTGTTACATGTGAGCAATTACTCCTTTCTTAGACTCCACCATGCTAGGGGCACCATCGGTTGTCATATTGGCTAGCTTAGCCCAGTCCAGCTCCAAACCATTTATAGTTTGGCAAAACTTTTCATAGATATCCTCTCCTGTAGTTGTTCCTTTGATGCTTTGCAGTGTAGCAAGCTCTTCTATGACTTCAAAATAATCATTCGTCGCATGAATAAAAATTAGAAGTTGTGCAGAATCACGAACATCATTGCTTTCATCAAGTGCCAAAGAAAAATATGAAATCTACTGATGCAAATTGTCTCCCATTTCTTCAATCCTCTGTGTAATTGTAGGTCCTGAAAGACTCACTGTACTAAATAAATTGGCCTTCTCTGGACACATCCAACAGAAAGAAGGCATTCTTTAACAAATTCTCCCTCCACAAATGGTCTGCCAATGCATGCTATTAGCTTGGCAACTTGAAAACTTGCTTGCAGCGATGAAATATTTAGCTGCTTCTGCTTCACAAAAATATTTTGCTGAGTTGTCAATATATTTTTCAGTTTAATATTTTATCTTTTCTCACTTCTCCAACCAAACAATCATATTTATCTTTATGTTAAGTTTCATAGTGGCAATGCAAATTATATTCTTTGAACACAGACACTATATTCTGTCACATTAGACATTCAGCTCTTTCCTTGTACTGCATGACAAAGTAATCATAAGTCCACTGTTTTTTGAATATCCTACACTCTAAATCAATTTTTCTTTTTCTTGACATAATTATTTCTAAGGGATTCAAAATTGCTATTAGTAAAATACCTGTGTATATATACATACGTATATGTATATGTACAGTGCTACAAAAATATACCAGTAATAACTTTGCCCACACAGAGACATACAGACTGCAATGCCCACCTTCCTCCAAGCTGCCTCTGCACTGTGATGCCTCCGTTTCCCTCACTCTCTCTTGCCTGCTTCAGATCTTCAGTGCACACAAGTCACCACTTAGGCGGCCCTCCCAAATGCCCTGGCTTCCTCTGAATCCTGGAATCAGTTCTCATGATCCAGTGCTGCATAATCATACATGCTGCACTCGTAATTTATCATAATCGCAGGCAAAACTTTATATATATGTATATAACTGTGAGATATATTGTATGTGCAGAATGAGCTTCAGTGACAGATCGTACATTGGGGCTTCCAGGAGAGGCCATCTTGTGACTTGAAGCTGCACAAGCTTCCACACATGTATGGGGACCTTAAGAATCTGGAAGGGGATGAAGCAGTACATCAGTTCTGCACCCCCTCATACTCAGGATAAGTGGGGCAACACTAAGGTCAGACCCCCAGTGATTATAAGGTGATGGCATATGTTAGCAATATTCCATCTCTTTATGAAACTACAGAACATACACACAATGATAAAACTGATGACCACAACAGCCAGACATGAGGTCACTATGGATACAGGGCCACGGCCTGGTACCAGGAGCCTCACTCTGGGCGACAATAGCAGTCAGTACTGCAACATGCACTAGAGAGGAAGCCGTTACATTGTCATTACAAGCTGGGACTTGTAGTACTAACTGTTACTATACCCGCACACCAGACACAGTCCATATATTCCCCCTGTAGCGGCCGTGACATGTGCAGCATGCACTGTACATCCCTCGGGCCTGTCTGTTGTGGTGGCTTCTGTTACTTTACAAGGCCGCGGGATCTTCTGCATCTCTCTCCCTTCCCCACACCATACACCCAGGCCTGGGAACTCACCTCACCTTGGTATCACCTCACACTCTGTCTCCGCTTCAGCCCAGTGCCAGAAGTGTGCATTGGTAACATGATTTTAGATCAAATGTCACTTCTGGTCTGATTTTGCCATAACTCGGCGGGCCTCATAAATGTCCTCAGCAGGAGCATCTGGCCCATGGGCCGTAGTTTGAGGACTCCTGCTCTAAAGGATATGGCTGAGATTGTCCCTGATACTCCAAACTCCACCCAAAGAGGATCCTTACTTTTGTTCAGAGTATAAACACTCTGGGTGAGTTATTACATAGATGAAATGAATCCTTGACTTTGTACTTATTCATTAGAATTGAGAGTGTCCCAGCTCAAGAAGGAGAAAATCAAAATCCAGTAATCTGGATGGATTTAGATTCTCTTGTCCAGGAGCTGAAGGCTTCTAACTCAGTTCTTTATTTAATGTCCACCAATCAAGATATATTTTCAGTTGTCAAAGGAATCCTCTTTCAAGTATTATTTAAATCCTTTAGGCTCTTCTTGTCTTTTGTCTTTAGTTTCTGAGAGAAACCACTGACCATAAATTTATTAATTATTAGCTATTCTAATTAATTTAGTTAGCTATCCTAATTTTCCTGATTCTGAAGCTGTCTCTGAATATACCTTTCCAGGGTGCTACCTAGAATAAATATAAAGAGAACAAATAAAAAGTACTTAAATATAGTTTGGAAGAATGCCACTTACAGTTAGAGGGAATCAACAAAGGCTTGACTTAAGACAGTACTAGAGCTTTATCCTCAAGAGAGGATTTTATGATATGAAAGTGAAAAAGAAGTGCATTTCAGACATGGGGAAATGCAAGTACAAAGGCACAGAGATGGGAACTGGAGGAATATGTTCATTAGTCAACAAGTATTTATTAAATGCTCTATGGTAAGTCTTGCATTTTCTCATGTATAATGACCATCAACAATCATTTCTTCTAGAACCTTTTCTGGTTTTTGAAAGAATGGATAATG
The DNA here is from genome assembly GCF_048593235.1 of Sminthopsis crassicaudata. Classification (NCBI taxonomy): domain Eukaryota; kingdom Metazoa; phylum Chordata; class Mammalia; order Dasyuromorphia; family Dasyuridae; genus Sminthopsis; species Sminthopsis crassicaudata. The sequence goes on along the minus strand of NC_133617.1, from coordinate 271,940,675 downwards.
TACCTAACTCCAGTAAGGTCAGTGTTAAAAAGAGAAAAAAGTTAGAATTTATGCCAAAATATTTTTAGCATCTTTTGTAATAGCAAAAACACAAAAGAAAAGAAAAGAAAAAAAACAAAAACAAATAAGCCAAACAATCACCTTCCACCCTAAAATTTTAGGAAGTAAAATGGGTGTCTGTTAATTGGAGGAATTATTGAACAAATTATAATATATGACTGTAAGAGAATATTATTGCATTGTAAGAAAACTGTATGGGGATTTAAAAATATAAAATGATTTTGTGAACTAATAAAGATTGAGCAAAATAATGAGAAACTGAACAATGCTCAAAATAGCTATTTCAATGGACACACAAAAATAACATTAAGCAAGATATTAAGTAATTACAATGGTCTATTTTGAATAAAAGATGAGAAAATATCCTTCTCCCTACGTTGTTTAGACGGGGAACTACCACTATATAATGTTGTATATGCTGTTAAATACAGTTATAGTGTCAGTTGATTTTGCTTAACTGTGATTTTTTTTAATAAGAAAGAACTAATTAGATTGTGGGAAGGGTTATATCCAGATAGGACTAAGATGAAAAAACAAAAGATATTTATAGAACTTATATTTTAAACATTCAAAATGTTCACAGTGAGGAGAATTTATTTCCTTTACCAAAGACTTGATTTCTTTTTCTGATTTAAAATTTGAAAAATGTTCATCCCAACTTTCGTGATCAATAATTTTCTTTTCTCCTTCAATTAGCCCAGAAAGACAAAGCATTTATTTTTGTTGAGTTTTTTTTCAGTCATGTTTGCCTCTTTATGAGTCTATGTAGGGTTTAGTGATGTCCTTCTCCAGCTTATTCAACAGATGTAGAAACTGAAATAAATAGGGTCAAGTGCCTTGCCCAATATGGCTGAAGCTGGATTTGAAGTTAGGTTTTCCTAATTCCAGGCTCAGTGTTCTATTTCTTGCCCCATCTAGTTGTCCAAAACATTTATTAAGTACTTGCTGCATGTCAGGCACTGACAAATGCCAAAAATATAAACTCAAACAAAAAGACAATCCCTCACCTCAAGGGGAATACATTCTAATAAGAGAAAACCCATCAAAGGAAGGTAAAGAGGTGGGGATATCTGCAATGAGAGCAACATTGAGAAGTAGTTAGTGAGTCCTAAGGCAGACCAGTTTTCCAGTGAGCATGACCCACTTTTCCTCAAATGGGACCCCTGGAAGTCTAATAAAATGAGAGCATCTGAGAGATGGGGGCCTTGCAAGGCTGAGCAGGCAGCCAGGGTGGAGGTTGAGAAATTTGGAGAGTTACAAACTGGATCAGGTTTGATGACCAAGACTGAGTCTATTTTTTGGTATGGTTCTTTCCCTTCCTTTGGTATATAGTATAGCATCTTTTAAAATAAACACATGACAAGCTATTTTCTATTTTAAGTTCATTCATGGCTTTCTTCTTAGTCACATTAAGGACTTTGATTTATTTCTTTCTTCTACATTTGACAGTAGTCACTCAGTAGAAAGGCAATACCTGTTTCTCTGTGTGCCCTGGGAATGTAACCATCTGAATACTGCACACATCTTGTAAATATAGTCTAACCTGATTGATTTGGGTCTCCCTTACACAGAACCATTCCAGAACTCAGAGGATTCTTGGACTAGCTGGAGAAATGGGAAGACTAAATAGATTTACGGCAAGACAGCCAAAACAATTACCTAAAGATTATAGAACCATCTAAGATCTGGAGTTGGAAGGGACCTTAGAGATTATCTAATTCAATTACTTCATTTTATAGATGAGAAACCTAAGCCCTAGATAGATTAGATTACCTGGCTAAGATTGAACCATGTAAAGAAAGAAAACTTGTAAGAAAATTGTGGGGAGGAAGGGAGGTTGGGTATCCATAATTCACATGCCAATTCATTTCCATTTTGGTAAATAATAGTCTTATCGCTTATGATCCTCTACAACATCAAAATTGAAAAGAATATATCCACTTTCTATCAAAAAATCTTACTTTCAACTATTAACACCATATCATTAACTTTATTTTACTTGTTCTGCCCTAAATCCCTCTTGTCTATCACAATGACTACTTGTTTTTAGGATGCTTCCAGTGTTCAGGTCATTTGGTAACAATGAGATTAAAGATGCAGCTTGGGTCCATTTAACATTTCATTCCTTTCCCTAGCAAATTGCCTATGACCTCTCTCAGGATAATGTTTCATTCATCTCCAGGAACCCCTTTTTACAATGGAGAAAAGGCATTATATGCATATTTTGTTTTTTTTCTTAGAAAATCATGGCCAGATATATTTGACCTGCCCCTATTGCTGGTGAACATGATTTACCAAGGAGCTTTGTTTAGTATACTCCATAGTATTGTCCATAATAACAATACCTTATTTCAAGGGGATTGGGGTTAATGTGAATGAGTTCACCTGAAGGACCAATGAGAAGGTTCCGTTGTTTAGAAAGGACTACTTAGTGCCAGTAACAGTCATCATTAAAATCACTCGCACTAATGTAGCTCTTTAAAGTCTGAAATATATGACATGAATTATTTGCCTCAAATTGCCATTTACTAAAAAAACAAATATAAGTCTTCAATATTAATACTTGGTTGCTCAGAATGAATTATACAGGAAGAGGGAAGGTTGGTGCTCTTGGCAGGCCCTAATTATATCATCTTCTAGAAATAATTAACAGACAACATATACAACTTGAAAACAAAAATGGTCACATTAAGAGTTAGATTTGAAGAATCTCATTATGAAAAGATCTTTTTTTAAAAAGTGGATGTTTGTAGCATATTCTAAAAATTAGCAAATTTTCATAGGGAAGAATGAGTAGTTGAAGAGTTAAGGAAAAGTTTTTCATTAGAGAGACATTTCCTGCATTTTAGGATCAGAATTTGTATTTATATAATTCAGATAACTAAAGTTTACCTTCTTTCCTCCCTCTTTACATGCAAAGATAATTTTCAACATTCAATCTGGCAAAACTTTGTGTTCCAAATTTTTCTCCCTCTCTCTCTCCTTTCCCCCTCCTTTAAATATCAAATAATCCAATATAATTAAACATGTGCAATTGTCTAAACGTATTTCCACATTTACCATGCTGCACAAGAAAAATCAGATCAAAAGGGAAAAAAAGAAAGAGAAAAACAAGCAAGCAAACAACAATAAAAAAGGTGAAAATACTATGCTGTGCTCCACATTCAGTCCCCATAGTTGTTTCTCTGGAGATAGATTGCTCTTTCCTTCACAAGTCTATTGGAATTGGCCTGAATCATCTCAATGTTGAAAAAAAGCCAAATCCATCACAGTTGATCACCACATACATTTGTTGTTTCTGTATACAATGTTCTTTTGTTTCTATTCACTTAGTATCAGATCATGTAAGTCTTTCCAAAACTTTCCTAAAGTCTATTTTCTTTTGGTAACAGGAAATAATAGCTACATGAAATCTGTAAGATGGAATAGATTACTGACTCAAAAATAATGGAATGAGAATCACCTGGTATCCTGCCTCCCACATTGATAAGATCCATATAAGCTCTGTATAGATTTAAGCAAGAGCATAGCATAATGTCATCTGTGGAAACTTAAAAATATTTCATGTTTTTCTTCAAGCAGTCAAAAAGTATCTTGAGTATTGTTACATCAGGTTGGGGTGTTGCTCAGTTTTGCTGCTATTCGATCTCAAATGTTGATTTTCCTTGACATTGTCTTCAGATAACCATGTGAATTGTAATTAAAGCTATAGTATAAGGTTCATTTGTGGACTAAAGGAAGACCTATAGATAAATAAAATGGAATTATTATTCTGTAAAAAATGATGATCAGGATGATTTTAGAAAAGCCTAGGAAGATTTATATGAACTGTTGCTGTGTGAGGTAGGCATAACACAGCAACAATAAGATTGTGTGATGGTCATCTATGATAGACGTGGCTTTTCTCAGAACTTCAGTGACCCATGTCAATCCCATAAACTTTGGATGGAAAATGTCATCTGTATACAGAGAGAACTATGGAGGCTGAATGCAGACAAAATTATACTATTTTCACTTTTTTTTTCTTTCTGCCTTTTTTTCTCATGGTTTTCCCCTTTTGTTCTGATTTTTCTCTTCTTATAGGACTTGTGAAAATATCTAAAAAATGAATGTATACATGTAATCTAAAAATGCTAAAAAGTAGAAAAGAAAAAAAAAGAATAGGCACAGACACCACTGACTTTTTAATTATTATTAAAAGGTAGACATTATTAATAAAATGGCTAATTACCCAGAGATTGTTTTTTGGACTTTTTGAACATCACTGCTACTTAATAAATAAATATATTCAAAAAACTGAAAAAATAGAGAATTAATGTCTATTTTCTTCTGTCTCTGATACAAACTCTTCCATTTAGCATTTAAAGCCTTTCCTAACATGATCACAACCTATATCTTCAAACTCATTTATATGTTGCTCCCCTTAACATAATGGCTTTCTTACTCTTCCTAATATATAACTTTCTATCTCCCAACTCCAACCACAAGCTTTCCTCTATGTCTGGGATGTATACTCCCCTCTCACCTCTACCTCTTAGAATCAGTAGCTCCCTTTAAAACTCAACTCATGTCACCTTCAACATAAGAGCTTTTCTGCTCCTCTCAGATGCTCATTCCCTCAACTATCTTGTGTTTGTGTATCTATTGTATATATATATATATATATATATATATAATTATAAATATATGCATTATATATATATATATATAGTATTTGTTTATGTATTATAAGTTGTCTCCTACAATAAAATATAAATTACTCATGTTTAAGAATTTCTTTTCTTTTGATGTTTTTGTTTCCCTGGTACTCAGCATAGTTCCGCTATATAGAAATTCAATTAATACTTGTGGATTGATTGTTGATTCTGTCTAACTACACAGCACACTAACTATATATATTTCATACCTTTATTACTTCTTTCCTACACTATCTCAATGGACTTATAAATAGTATCCCTGCCTCAGCCATGGTTCTGATTGTTAGATTTTTTTTTCCCTTTCATATTATGGACCTCAGTTTCCTTAGCAATAAAATCTTAGCTTAGTCTCAGTGGTCTCTGAAGGCTCTTACAACTCTGAGATTTTATTTCAGAGGATCATGTAGATAGGTTGTTTCTAAAAAAAAATTCTGAATTTCTTCCTGCTGTCAGAGAAACCAGATTATGAATCTTAATGCATTCTTTTTTTTTTCTACATGTCACTTGTGAAGGAAACATATTTACCACATTATCAAATTAGTCCCAGAATGGACTCCAAGTAGTCCAAACCTCTGAAATAAAATTATACTTCTTGAAGATAATTTAATGGCAACATATATTAGGACATGTAATTGTCTTAAGGAAATTTAAAATCAACTTTTAACTAAGGAGGAGGGAAGTGGTGGCCCTGGAACATGGTAGGTTTACTGTTCTGACTAGTTTTTGCTTTAGATATTATTAAAATGAATTTTCATTCCTTGCATATATAACCACTGATGATAGGTAAAAGAAAGTGACTTAGAAATATGCTGAGCAGCAGTAAAACTAACATGGCATTAAGAAGTGGTGACCATATAAACCTTGACTTCTGGGTCTTCATTTCAGTAGAAGATTTGAGAGACACCTGCATTAGAACTCTTTGCTTTTAATAGCTGTTTCTTTGTAACTGAATCTTCTTGAAGTTTTTTAGGCTTGATGGATGACCAGGGTGACATACAACATCTGCCCCTGTTGGCATGTTATGTTATCATGCAGAGAGGCAGTGTTGCTCAATGGACTGCATGAGGCAGGAAAAGTAAGGGAATCTAAGCTCTGCTCTTCAAACTTGCTGAATGACCTTGGAGAAGACATTTAACTGATCTGTAGATGCTCTTCCCATCCATAAGCATGGAGGAAATAAATACTTTCCACCTACCTGTGAAGCATTAGCTAATCAATCATTGTTAACAGGCGGTAGCCAGTATGGTACAAGAGCAATGCTAAAGGACAGCAGCTTGCAAATGCACTCAGAAGATGTGCTTACCCAATAAGTTGGTCGGTTAAAATTCCATTCAAATTCACAGGGGGAGAAATACAATGATAAACACATTTTCAGTAGAGCACCACACGTAGTAAAATTAAGGTGAATCCTTTGTAATTTGTCCAGATGATGTGAATGCACTGCCAACTTGATAATGGGAACAATAATAATGAGAATAAATAACAACTTACATTTATATAGTGCTTTGAGGTTTATAAAGTACTTTGTACATGTTATCTTCTTTGAATCAAAAACCTTTTGCTACATTAATCTGTTATGATTTCTCAACTTATCACTTCATCTATATTAGATAGCTTCTTGCCATCTCTTCTGTCTACCTATCTTTCAATAATTAACTCTTCATTGAAGTGATTCCCAACTATTTCAGTCCATATAGCTCTCTAGACCTCAAAGCCCTTTAGGATTTCTTTGTGTCTTACCTATTCAAATTAGGTAATTCTAATTTCTAAATTCTAATTTTCTTTACAATTCATTTTGCATGAAACCTCTCTTCCAGTCAGGGAGTCCTCATTTATTCCTCACATATACATATATACAAATTCCTATCTACATGTTTTTATTCATGTCTCTCTTTAAAACTTTAGAATTGATTTTATGTATGATATGGGAGACACTAGCATAGGACCACTCAGGATAAGGTGCCCTCATTAGAGAAGGTTCTATGTGCTATGAGCAAAGCAGAATTAGAGAAGCCACCCCAAATGTTAACAGTTATTTTTGTGTCTGACTTGTGACAGAACATTCTGAGTTTGTATTGGTCTGATGAACCACAAGCAGACATACTGTAACTCGACTCTAATATAGTGATGTCATTTTGGTCTTCAAATATGAAAGACAACAACCAACCAACTAACCAACCTACAACCTGGAAATTGCACCATCTGAACATAGTTCAGTCTATTTTTGCCTGTCTAAAGCATTCATCCTTCAAAGCTCAGTTCATATCCTATTCACTCAACATTGTCTTATTGTTAATTACTCTAACTTGCACTGATCTCTTAGTTCTCTGCATTCTCATCCTTTTCTGTATCTTTACTACACTCTGACCTTTTAACTTAGAATTTAAGGGTACACTCTTTTTAAATCCATCTCTATTTGTTTCAAACCTGCTAATCTAATACCCACAATTATGCAAGGGCCATAGGTATGAAGACAAGAGCTGCATCTTCAGTAAGGTGCAATTAATCAGTTATTAAGTATCTATTGTGTCCAGTGCCAGGCTTGAAGTCAGGAAGACTCATTTTCCTGAATTCAAATCCGGCCTCAGACATTTACTAGCAATATGACTCTGGGCAAGTCACTTAACCCTGTTTGCCTCAATTCCTTATCTGTAAAATGAGCTGGAGAAGGGAATTGCAAGCTATTCTAGTATCTGTGCCAAGAAAACCTCAAATGGGGTCATGAAAAGTCAGATAAAACTGAAATGACTTACCCAACATGTCCCAGGTAGCAAAGTATAAAGGAAAGAGCTTTTATTCTGAAGTCAGAGGTCCTAGATTCAAATCTTGCTCTTGATACTTAATATCTATGTGATTTGGGGAAAATAACTTAATCTTTTGGCATCTCAGTGTATTCAACTGCAAATATGAGGGGGCTGGATTGATGGTTGCTGTCAGCTCTAGATCTATAACCTTATAACTATGTCAGATATTGAAGATACTAAAACGAAAATTGTATATTCCCTGCCCTTGAGGAACTCATTTATTGAAGGAGGGGAAAATGAGAAAAATATTACTTTCTATTATAATAATAACCAATTATTAAATTCAGATTGAGGTTTTTTCCCTTTTATTTTTCCATTCAGGGGACCAAGCCCTTTAAGCTATGCAGAATCTGAAAGACATTCCTGATAGATGAGATTGTGCTAATCCTCCAGGGACATGTTTCTTGGTTTTGGGTGGACTATAAGATCTTATAGACAGAATCTAATCTATGTGAATCCTGCCCTTAAGAAATAAGTCTTTATCCTTGAAATCCTCCATTAAAATTTAGGGTGATCAAGTTTATGAAAGAGAAAGTTATCTAGAGTGGTCTGGACAGAAATGGATTCTTTTGTCTAGATTATTGGAGATGCCAGAGTCTCATGATCAAATCATGTAGTAATTTTTCTGTGGTCTTATAGTTCTGGAATTTAGCCACAATATTTCTTGGAGTTTTGATTTTAGGGTCCCTTTCAGTAGGTGATCAATGATTTCTTTAAATGTCTATTTTCCCCTCTGTTTCTATAATATCTGGGCAGTTCTTTTTGATAATTTCCAGGAAAATAATGTCCAGGATCTTTTTCTCATCATATTTTTCAGGAATTCCACTAATTCTCAGATTATCTCTCTTACATCTGTTTTCCACATTTATTGTTTTCCCAATAAGATATTTAACATTTGTTTCCATTGTTTCTTTTTTTTTTTTTTTTTGGTTTTGCTTGACTGATTCTTGGTGTCTCCTCAAATCATTTATTTCCATTTGTTTGATTCTGATTTTTAATGAATTATTTTCTTCACTCACTTTTAAAATTTCTTTTTCTAATTGTCCAATTGAGTTTTTAAGTGGGTTGTTTTGTTCTGTGGAATTTTTTTTTCCATTTTGCCAATTTCATTTTTTAGACAACTGTTTTCTTTTTCAAGTTCACTATTTTATTTTTCAAGGATTTGATTTCTTTATCCACTCTATCTTTAAATGAGTGGAATTATTTATCCAGACTCTCTTGCCAAGCTTCCCTTTCCTTTGCCCATTTTTCTTCTAGCTCTCTTGTGAGAGCCTTTTTAATTTCTTCTATGAGAGTCTTGTGTGTTGAAAACCAGATCATATCCCCTTTTGGGGATTCCTCTGGAGACAGTCTGTTTTTAGTCTCCTCAGGATTTAAAGTCTGCTCTCTAGCCATATAGAAGCTCGCTATTGTCAGAGTGTGCTTTAATTTTTTGCTCATTTTGTCAAAGAAGAATCAAAGAAAATAAACTAATAAAAAATGCAATCTGCTTTTTTTTTTTGGGGGGGTGCCAGGATGGTATTACCAAGTTTCTTCAACAGACTGCAGAGGGCAGAAGTGAGGCACTAGCAGGACAGCAATGGCTGCAGTGCAGTGCTCTGAGACTTTGAGAGCCTGCTAAGACACTCTGGGTGGGTGTGGCCAGGTCCCAAGAGATCCTAGCATTGCAGGATTGAAGTCTTTATCCCCTGTGTTTTTATCTTCTCTGCTTGTCTATTGGCTTGCTGCCAAGACAAAGTGGCCACACTGTGGTAAAGTTCTCCCTGGAGATATGGCTGAGATCACATCCCACCCTTGCTTAGGTATGCTCAGTATGAGCTGCCTTCCATGCTCTCGCTGCTTGCCTTGCTCTTGCTGCCTGCCCTGCTCTTGCTGCTTGCTGTGACCTTCCTGCCTGCCTTCAGTCTGTGCCTAATGTAACTGTCCTCACTCACGAGCAAAAACAGACCTTTTCTGATGAATTTTGAGGATATCTTCTGTTGGTAATGTATTCGTGGGTTTTTTTCAGTCAAGCCCTAATTCCGAGGCCTTGTCATGAAAAAAAAGTATTCTGAGAGCATGAAAGAACTTAGATAGATGTGTGTCTCCTCTCCGCCTTTTTGGCCAGAAGTCACAGTCACAATAATATCTCTTATTAAAACAAATGAACCAGTGAAGCTATGAGAGACCCAGAAATAACAAAATAGAATATAAAGAATGAGACAATAGAACAGAATGTGAAAACAATTCATAAGATAAACAACAGATCTAGAGAGCAGATTAAGAAGAGAAAATATAAAAATAATTGAACTTCCAGAAAGTTGTGACCAAAAAAAAAAAAAAAGGAACCTTGAGACAATAAAACAGAAAATAATCCTAGAAAATTGTCCTGGAGTGATAGAACATGAGGGGAAATTAGAAATGTAAAAAATCCACTGATCACCATCTCAAGGAGATCCTTTGTGAAAAACATATAGGAATATTATTGCCAAATTTCAAAAACCCCATTTTGAAAAGAAAATTTTGCAAGAAACAAGAAAAACAATCCAAATACACTGGTGCTACAATTTGAATTGTACAAAACTTATTAGCAGCTACAATAAAGGACCCCAAGTCTTGGAATCATACCCATAGACAAATCATACCACAGATTTTCAGGACATTCTATCAATCAAAATTGAATTCACAGAAAATTTAACATATAAAAGCCAGTATCAAAGAGCAGTTTTAAAGAAACTCTACATGGGCAAACTGTTTAAATGTGGATAGATTGTTTATGTTTCTTTTTACTTGGGAAATACTTTATGTTTAAGATTTACATCATCGATAGGATAAGCTGAAAAGAAAGATTGGCAGAGTAAAGCTAAAAATAGTAATCATGTTATACAAATGAGGTGTAGAGGAAGAATAGACACAGAGGCATTAGAGGGGGGAGGAGGGTTCATACTTTTGGAACCTACTCACATGGGGAATGGATTCAATAGGCAACACTACATATTTACCATAAGAGCATAACACCCTCCAAAATCTATAAAGAAATAAGGGGGGAGAAATAGGCAGATGGGGAAGCAAAGGGTGAGGGAAGAAAACAAGAGAGGGATCCCTGGATGAGGGGAGGTTAAGTAATAGTAAGCCAACTTATGGAGCAGAATTAAATGAAAGAGTTAGCAGGGATAGGAAAGACAAGTATGCATGTGTGTGGGGGTTGTGAATGTGTATGTGTACATATATATTTACATTTGTATATATAAATATAGTCTTTCTTAACTATAGTCTATTTGGGAGTGAGGGAGATAATAGAGAGAAGTGTGTGTATGTATATGTATATATCTATATTTGTATATACAAATATACCCTTTCTTATCTATAGCCTGCTGGGGTGAGAATAAAAGGGAGAACAAAAGAATAAAGTAAATAAGGTATGCAGCAGAGAACAAAAGAACAATTTACAAGAAAGTAAAGAAAAGATGGGTACTCATAAATATAATTTCTTCTACTAATATATACATATGCATATATATATATATAGCTTCTCAAATTGGTATTTGTTGTTATATATTTTGAATCCTACCTGATGTTCTGCATGATAATGTTTTCTTTTGTTTTGTTTTATTTTATTTCATATTGTTTTTCTGGGTTATTTATTTTTTTGCTTATTCTGTTCTTCAAATAAAATAAATTTGGAGAAAAATTCCAAAAAAGTTAAAAACAAAACAAATAAATAAAAATACATTTTTAAAAAAGTTATTAGGCCAAGGAATGAAAAGGATAGGTGATATAATGGAAAGAACATTCTATTAAGAAGCAAGATACTGGATTCCAGCATTGCTTTTACCACTCCTGAGATGCATAATCTTGGGCAAATTATTTCTCCTCTCATTTTCTTCATCTAAAGTGTTAGGGGTGAATTAAATGATTTCTGAGGTGTCTTCTAGTTTGAATAATGTATGATTCTTTTACTTAGGAACTTTGATAAAATAACTTTTCAAATTCCCAACAAGTTTATTTTTAAAAATATTTTATTGATGTCTTTGTCTCACCATTTCAAAAGTTCTTTATAATCATTTCCCAACATGTTCTTCCCCACTGAAATATCCATTGTGAAGAAAAATAATTAACCTAAAACATTCAGTACAGAAAATTTGTCTTAAAAATTCTCTGCTTAAAAGTGTCATAGCATTCTGTCCAAAAGCTTAATTTTCCATGGAATCAGTTTTTAACAAAGTTACATCATTTGAATTTGATTTCTCTTGCATTGGACAATCTGTGATGAAATTCTAAGAATACTTCAATGATAAAAATGTTTTTGCCATTGTTTTTAATGTAGCTATCATCTATAGACTCTTCTTTGGGCTATAATTTTCTCCCCTTTGCCAACTTTTCAGATGCACTAAGCTAGTAAGATTGTTATAGGTTATATTTTCCATAGTATTAGGAACCTCAAGTCACAGATTATTTTAGAACTGTAATGACCATTTCTGATTCCCAAGACAAGCAGCATGATACTCTCACATTAATTTTCTATGGAAAATTCAGTTAGGCAGAGACCTCAGCTTTGGAGAGGAGCTAGAACCTCAGAAATTTCCCTATTTGTGTGGAGACAGAGCACTAAGATACCAACAGATTATTGTTGGGGAGGGTTCAAGGTGGGCCCTTGGAGTTCAACTGGCTTGTAGAGGACAGGAGAAGGAAGCAGGCAATCTAGTAGCTTTCTATTTTAACTAATTATTCTTGATTTTTTTTTAATACGATGAAGGATTGCATGGGCTCTCATTGTTTCTTTTTTTATCTCTTATTACTTTACCTAGTTAGACTGTAAATTATAAAGAAAATTAGTACTGCAAGGTGTTTTTAGAGTCTATTTTCTCCCTCTTGCCTAGAGTTTTGAGAACTCTGGCTTTCTTCTTTTTCTATTCTCATTATTTTAAGGACAAATTGGAGCCCTATTTATCAGAACCCTTTGTCTTTTCTTTCTTATTTATTTAGATTTTACTCTCACATTCAGTATGAATGCCAGTCAGTCAGATCTTTGTTATGCTATGTGGTGCTACTGTCTTTGAAACCCCCTTAACCTCATAGAAATCTCCCTGAATTAACTCTCTTTGAGTTTTAAATAGTTTATAACTTTTGAATAGTTTTAACTATTAACTTCTTAACTGAATGCTCGATTAATCTCTTTCTTTCTCTGACTTGTTCCTACTTTTTTTCATATTTTTCCCTTCCCATCATGTCTGATTCAATTTTTCACTTTTGTTATGATTCTTATTAAATCTCCTGCTCTTCACCAATTAATAGTCACAAAAATTCTTTTTGCATTAATGTATTTATGATGTCCTCTGCCAACAATAAAAAAGAATACATGTAAAATATATGCAGTTAAGAAGGTGTGATTACCACATCATACAAAAAGAGCCTTTGATCTAGATTAATCCCATAGCCTTGAGAAATGGTATTGTGTTTGTCCAAATGATATTTTTATTGTTTTGCTGAACACTAATATAATTTGTCCCTCCTGCCCCCCCCACCTAACAAAAGTTTCCTGATGAAACCATTAAGAGTCTGAAATCCATTGAGAACTTTCTGGAGAGATTTTGAAGAGGGGGTGGAGGTGTGTGTGGGGCGAGGGTTGAAGAGCAAAGCTGCACAGATTTTGTTTTATAAATTTTTCAGAACATTAATTTAACATCTTGTTCTCTAAAATATGTTCTCTTTGGTGTTGATAATTATAGAGGATGTGAGTGGAGCTGCATTTGAATCATTTAAGGCCTTGACACCCATAAATAATGCTCAGCAGTGCCTATTTCTAAGATAGACATTTAGGCAGTAATTCAACTAATGAAGTCTTGTGGTGTTTCAAGAAAATCAGCGACCAAGTAAACAGCTTGTACTGTATTTAGATGATTAAGTAGGTATTCGATGAAGATGAGAGTTCTCTCTGTCTAGTTAGGCCACTATTACTGAAAACAGATTTGGCTAATGGCCTGAGCATTTCATTCAGTACAAGCTTAGGGCTTTTTAGGGTCATGAAAGAAGTTTGTCAAATTGAAAAATGTGACCTTGATGGCGAGCCTGTCAAATCACTCAGACTGAGGTGTAAGGAATGATGCATGTTCATGTATAATTGCCAATGTCACTGAAAGATTGGATAAAATTCATACACACACACACACACACACACACACACACACACACATACACATTTGAACAAAAGCTCCTTCATGAAGGGTTGATTGTACCCAATTCTTGGAAAGTACCTTTCCAATAATCCTGCTTTGTTATTGAATTATCATTCTATTATTTGGCTTTTGAAAGAGTATCTCAAGCTCTTTAAAAGATTTAACAGTGATGGAGGAGCCAAACGTATTAATATGATATTAGGAAGTGTATGTGTGTGTATGTGTGTATGTAGTAGGGGTGAAAGTGGGGGTACAGAGGTAGAGTTGAATAGTTCTGTAATCTACTCCAATCAGATCATAGCTGCATTCAGTTCCAGAAAAGTCAGTTCAAGAAGAAGAAAGCCAAGTTAGAGGATGTCCAGAAAAGAGTAACCAAAATGGGGAGAGTGCTGGGATTCATGTCATGTTTTATCAATAAAAGGATATTTAGACTAAAGTAGAAAAGATTCAGGGAGGACATGATAGCTGTCTCCAAGTTTTTTAAGGACTGTGATTTGTAAAATGGAATTGATTTGCTCTTTTTGGTCATAGAAAGCAGAAGTAAGAAATGTATGATAGTTACAAAAAAGGCAAATTTATTCTTGATGTCAGAAAAAAATTTCTCTAACAATCAGAACTCTTTAACTTAGTAAAGAGGTCATTGACAGTCATTATTCTTTATTTTTTCTGGTATGTTGCTTATGAGGATTTTTGACTGGATGTGAGTTGGACTTTGCTCCAACATTTATTGTAGAAAACAAAGAGGTAGAGAAAGTCTATGTTGAACTAGATAAAGCTCTACAAATTAGCATACACCTTAATACTAGATGACTTCAATGCAAAGGTGGAAATAAAGATGATAAATTGGTCTGGAAACATTGATGAGGAATAAGAAATGAGAGTCCTTGCAGACTACCCAGGAGGCTAATATCTATATTCCATGAACACTTCGTTCTAGAGGAAAAAATGTAAACAATGAAAGTGGCAAACACAAAATAATATTACACAAATTAAATTGATTGTGTTTTATCAGACAGAAAAAGATTCGTTGCTAAAGTAGGAATCATTCCTGAATCAGCTATATTTGTACTGTTAAACCACCAAACTGATAAAGGAATGATAAAAATTAGTATAGAGACATTAAGTATTATAATGAGAAATAATAGTAATGAGAAAAAGATATGGCATAAAATGGAAGCAACTCGATCTTGAACAAGTGACTTGATAATGAAAAATGGGTAATGAATGATAAAATTACATCAATAATGATTATAATAATTAAATCCATTGCCATAACAAGGAACCCTGCAGGGTCTAGAAATCATATTATACTGGTCACACTTGGAATGCTAGATTAGAATATAAACTCATTTGTAAATTTTTACAAAGAACTTGATGGAGGTCCAGTGAACAGTGGGAGGTGAATCCAGGATAAAAAAAACCTTGGCAAAGACACTCAATGAGCAAAATTTTGGAGCCATTTAAGAATGAAAATGGAAAGACAACTAACAGAAGAAAAATGGAAAATATCTGTGAAGATTTTTCTAACAATGTTTTCATTATCAGAACAATAGAGCCACCACATTTGAACTCTGTCAAAGTCCTAGATATGTTTATAAAAGTGGTAGAAATGGCACTAATGAAAATAAAAATGGGGAAAGCAGTTGGGTTAAATTAAGTGTATGTAGATGAAAGAAAAAAAAAGGAAGGACATTTGCATTTATGTAGTGCCTATTTTGTGCCATGCACAATTCTAAGCATTTTTACAAATATGACATAATTTGATCTTCTCAACAATTTTGAGAGGCAGGTGCTATTTATAACTATTTTATAATTGCAAAAACTGAAGAAGAAAAAAAAAAGATCAAATCATTTGCCCAGGTTCATGCAACTAAGAAATGTTTAAAGACAGATTTGAACCCATGTTTACTGACTCCAGGACTAGTGCTCTATCCACTGTGGCACCAGCTGTATTCCACAGACATTCTGGAAGTGTGCATTCTGGATGCAATTATGAAGGCAGTGAGGGATTAATTAGCAAAATATCTGTAGAGAAAGATGATTTCAAAGGTTCACAAAACACACACACACATACACACACAAACAGTACTTTATTAATACCAAAAAATTCACATGAAAAAACACTGAAAATTACTGAGGCAGTTATATGGAAGGGATGATAGAACACTAGATCTGGAGTGAAAAAGACATGCATTCAAATTTGACTCAAACATTTATTAACCATATAACTACACAAATCACTAAAACTCTGTATGTTGCAATTTCCCCAGCTATAAAATTGCACCCATTCTAAAAGTTGTTTGGGGAATCCATTGAAATAAGATACCATTTTAAAGTTACTTGGCAAATTCTTGGCATGTAATAATGGCTTGTTTCTTTTTCTGCTGGTATATATGCCTATTCCCCCACCTATGTAAAAATTTTATGAAAACTATCTTAACAAAAATTGAGTAAATTCTTGATTAGGATACACACAGGAATTTCATAAGTGATAGTATATATTACACTATTACTTTTCCACTACAAAATTGACAGAAAGAACTTAATAATATATAACATTGGAGTGTGCTTTTTGGAAAAAATAATTGAGCAAGCATTTAATTCAACAGAGCAAAATCCAATTTTAAGGTCTATTCTTTAATAAGACACTTTTTTCTAGATACTTGCTTCTGCTTTTGGATGATATTATATTGGTTGCATCAAGCCTTAAATTATTTCAAAGAATCTTGGAAGAGGTCCATAACACTCAAAAGTGTTTGGTCTGACTATTCACACAGGAAAAACAAAGTAGATGAAAAAAACATCTGATCACATATTATGACATGAAGTTGGATAGATAACCTAAGAGCTTGTTCACCACTATTTATATATAGACAAACCATGCAAATAGATAGTGAGGAAAGCAGGCATGAAAAAATAAATCTTTTTTTAATGGTCCCAAACTTCTGCCAGAAACAAAGGCCTCATTTTTGTAATGCCAATATTCAATAAGTGTTATATGGCTGCAAAATCAGGAATACAACAATCTCTAAAGAATTGAAAATGAAGAACCAAATCAGTTCCAATAGAGCAGTAATGAACTGAACCAGCTACACCCAGCGAAAGAACTCTGGGAGATGACTATGAACCACTACATAGAATTCCCAATTCCTCTATTTTTGTCCACTTGCATTTTAAATTTCCTTCACAAACTAATTGTACACTCTTTCAAAGTCTGATTGTTTTGTACAGCAAAATAACTGCTTGGACATGTATACATATATTGTATTTAATTTATATTTTAACATATTTAGCATGTATTGGTCAACCTGCCATCTGTGGGGGGGGGAGAAGAGGGGAAAAATTAGAACAAAAGGTTTGGCAATTGTCAATGTTGTAAAATTAGCCATGCATATATCTGGTAAATAAAAATTATTAAAAAATAAAATAAAATAAAAAAAGAATTGAAAATGAATACATGATGAGCTATGGAAAGGTTTGTGGTGGATGTGAATAGACCACAACACATATCAAATGAGAAAATTCAAAGAGCAGAAGTATAGGACTTCTTGAAGGAAATATCTGATCATTAAAGAAGATGAAATGATCACATAATGAGGTAAAGATGACAAGTAAACAGGCTTCACAATCCACAATATTATTTAAAAATGATATATGAAGAATTAGAAGGAAAACATTTATATACACTTATAAGAAAACACTATACAAGATGACTACAATAATATCAATGAAAAGAACAAAAATGCTGAAATTATAGTGACTAAATGTAGCCTCAGAAAAACTCTATTACTAATCTATTTTTGCTCAGGTGGAAGACTATGAATACTCAATGTTAGATGCTGTGGTGGTTGGTCTTCCTTTGTTTTAGAAGACTAATGAGCACCATAGGACAAAAGCTTGAATTGTGCATGAATTGGATTTAAGTGAGGCAAAAGTGCACAAAATCATCAGCTCACTCGCTCTTCCTGAGTCATTGAAGTCCAATGAGAAGACAAAAATCAAGATGACTCTTGATGTTTGGGGATGGAATGGATGATTTTGGGTCTTCAATGTCTAAGTCCAAATACTCCAAAATTTCTGCTTTAGCCATCTTCATGTACACTGGAACAAATTGTTCTCATCCACCCATTTGGTCAGGAGAATTCCCCATAACTCCCCTATGAGTTTGAAGCCTACTGGTTATCCTCAGCCTGGTTTAACTCATTTGCCAAAACAGTTTTACTGAAGTGTGACTGCTGTGCATGCTACCCTTTCTTGGAGAAAAATGTGAGTTGGGTGATAGGTAGACAGAAAATGTGGATGAGCAGAACATAAAATGGCTCAGCAAACACTCACACCAGAGATCTTAGTCATGCTTAAACACTCCATACACTCCTATTTTACTTATTGATGAGCTGGTTAGTTTTGATGAGCTGATGTTTTTCTTCTTTATCTTTTAAAATTATTTGTCATACATAGTAATAAAAGTGAAAAACAATTAAATATTGCTGAGTAACTCTGTAAGTCCTTTACCAAGAATGTACTTTTTGCAATAGAGATAGAAATAGAGATAAAGATAAGATAGACATAGACCCTAGCAAACCAATCTATATCCTGCTATCTTAATTCCCTGTTTTATATCTTTCCTAACACTGCCTAAGGCTTAAATAACTCCCCTATTACATACTCCTGAATACTCATTCCTCTTCTCATAAGCATTACTCTTCTTTACAGCTAGTCTGTCTATCTCTTATTCTATTCCATTCTAGCTTTTAGAAACTTGACTCTTAACAAACTCTCCTGAATAAAAATAGCTAATATTTATATATTGCTTTAAGGTTTGATGAACATTTTACTAATGCTAACTCCTTTGATTCTCACAAAAAGCTTATGAGATAGGTACTATTATTATTCTCATTCTACAGATGATAAAATTGAGGCAGGCAAAAATTGTGATATGCCTATAATTATATAATACTAATTGTCACCATCTTACAGATGAGGAAATTGAGGCAAAGAACAAGGTTTAGGACTTGCTCAGGGTCACAGTTAGTAGATATCTGAGGCAGCATTGGAATTCATATCTTTCTGATTCCATGTTTAGTAAATCATTTGCCTGCACTGCCCATTTGCCTTCAATCAACAATAATACTATTTCTTCTACTTAAACTGTCATCTCTACCTGAGGATACCACATCTATTGCAGTTCTTTTCATCAGAAACCATTCCTTACTCCTTCCAACTCATAATGCCAGAAAAAGGGAAAGATATATATATATATATATATATATATATATATATATATATATATATATATATATATATATATATATATATAGTCCATAATACTTATTGATATTTCCAGGGCATTCTTCCTCACAAATATACCTCAGGTGGTCTTTCAGATAGGGAGCATAGTGGGTAGAGTATTGCCTCAGATATTTTGCCTCAGATATCTGCTACTTACTAGTTGTGTCACTCCTGGGTAAGTCACTTAAGTTCTTAGTCCCAGATTACTCATCTATAAAATTAATAATGATAATTCTTACCTTATAGTTATTGTGAGAATTAAATGAGATAATGCCTGGAAAGTACCACCATCAACTAGCATAGTTCTTTGCTCATAGTATACATTTAATAAATCAAATTAATCAATTTATGAAGCACCTACTGTGTTCCAAGCATTGTTTGAGGTTTCAGGGATGCTAAGGGGGAAAAAATAAAGCAGCCCCTGTCCTCAAGGGGATTACATTCTATTGGGGAGACAATACATATAAAATAAACAAGATAATTTTAGGAGGATGGCACTATTAGCTGGCAAGAGACCAGAAAAAAATCTTATTAAAAGGTAACTTTTGATCTAATATTTGGAGGAAAATAGAAATTCTATGAGGCAAATATGAAGAGGGAGTTCCTTTTAGGTATGGAAGTTAGGCTGTGCAAAGGCAAAGAGATGGAACATAGAGAACCTTGTATGAAAAACGGGAAAAAGACTAATTTGCTCAAACCACAGAGTGCTTGAAGAAGAACATGTAATTGGGCTGGAAAAGAAGGTTGGAAAGACTTTAAATGCTAATTTGACACTTAAGTGTAATAGGGAGTTTTTGGATTTTGAGTTACAGAGATACGATCAAACTTAATCTCTGAAATATCATTTTGGCAGCTGTGTAGAGAATGGATTAGATGACAAAAATATTTATATCATTCCCTGCCTTCAAGAAACTTACATCTTATTGGGGGGAATGGCATGTACACATATAAATAAATACCAAATATATACAAAGCATGAAATCACTGGAATGGATGTGTCATACCACTTCTGCAGATACATAGCCGACATCATCAAATCCCCTACTGCCTCATAAAATCTCAAGCTCAGAGTTAGGGTGTCTAGTAAGCATTTCTAACTAAGGTCAGTTATAGAATCAGAGACCATTATATTCTGAAGACCTAATATTCTGAACATCAGTATCAATGGGAGCAGTTCCCATTATTAAAATATCACTCTATTGCTTATGAAAGGTCTCTATTTTTTCTTTCTTTTTTCTTTTTTATTATTAATTTTGATGATTATAACATTTTTTTGACAGTACATATGCATAGGTATTTTACAACATTATCCCTTGTACTCCCTTCTGTTCCGAATTTTTTCCCCTCCTTCCCTCCACTCCCTCCCCTAGATGGCAGGCATTCCCATACATATTAAATATCTTATAGTATATCCTAGGTACAATATATATGTGCAGAACCGAATTTTGTTGTTGTTGTTGTTGCAAAGGAAGAATTGTATTCGGAAGGTAAAAATAATTTGGGAAGAAAATCAAAACAAAAAAAAAGCTCACAGTTTACACTTATTTCCCAGTATTTGAAAGGTCTCTATTTTTAAACAAAAAGTACTGCAATTAAATTCTGTGTTTCTCAGTATATATATATATATATATATATATATATATATATATATATATATATATATATATATATATATATATATATATATATATATATTCCAAGCCTTTATGTCTCCTCTTATCTCCTCCAGGACTTGAGTCCAATAGTCATTCTATTTCATGAATTTTCAACCCCACTGTCTTTACTGGCTCCTTCCATCTTTTGCCTCAACAAATGTTCAGATCTTTCCAATCCTAAAAACGCTTCTTAGTCTGTTTAGCAGCCATCCCATATCTCTATTTCTCTTCACTGCTAAATTTCTTGAAAAATTATCTGATCTATACTTGATCCAAACATTTTTTTTACTACTTACTTACTATCTCACCAGACTCTTGCATGAAAATCTCACCATCCTAGTGAAATCTTACCACTGTTTTCTTTATTATTATAAACTATCAATTGACCATCAAATGAAATGTTCATTTATTTTAAATTTTATTCTTGATCTCTAAATTTTGACGCACTTGTTTCTAGAGAATATTTCCTTTTCCTCTGGACTTATATGTACAAACTAAAAACTGATAGTTCTCTAATGCTTCTTTCTTGCATCATTTATAGTTCTTTACCTCTGATGATAATATTTGTCAAGGTCTGTTCTTGACCTTCTCTTCCCTATTCATATTTCTATTTTGCCAGCTTCATTCAGTTTCTTGACTTTAGGCTACTCTAATTTTCACATCTATATGAATATCTATTGCATGGTAGATTTAGAGTTTGTAAGGCCATTTAGCAATTATCATTTAACATTCTCACTGTAGAGAAAGGGTAACTGAGGTCTTAGGGAGATGAAATGACTTGCTCAAGATCACATATGTAGCAAGTGGTAGATATAGAATATGAAAACAGGATAGTAGATTTAGCATTCTTTTCATTATAGCAAAACAAAACAAAACAAACAAACAAACAAAAAAAACCCAAACAAACCAAATCAAACTAAAAGCAAACCACAAGAAGAACAAATAGTGCCTTCTCTCAAGAAGCTTATAATCCAATCAGAAACATATCATGTAAACAACTAATATACTGAATCAAATATATTCAAGTTAACCTGGAGAAAATTCCACAGGAAAGACACTGGCTAGGAAAGCCCTTTTTGTAAAAGGTGAAATTTTAACTAAGATTTGAAGGAACCAAGAAATCCAGAAGGTAGAGATAAGAAAGGAGAGAAGTCCAGGCAAGGGGGAAGGGAGAAAATGCCTAGAATCTAGAGATGAAGCAACAGGGAAAAAAATCACTGGGTCAGAATATATGGAATTATAAGGTAGAGAGAGACTGAAAAGGAAGGAGTTTGGAAGATTGCTGTGAAGAGCTTCAAAGCCAAGAAGATGACTTCTAATTATATCTTGGAAGTGATAGGGACCTTCTGAATAGGAAATGAAAATGAGAAGATTAGCCCTACATTTACTAATATCAGTTTCACTGTTTAATGGAGGATAGATTGAAGTGGGCTGAGATTTAAAGCAGAGAAACCACCCAAGATGCCATTTCAATAATCCAGCAGAAGCTGATGAAAACCAGGGAAATGGCAGCAAAGAGAAGAAAAGGTGGTATATAGTACTTTATGAGACCTAAACCTGGATCTTTGACTATCTATAAGATCTTATATCTCAACTTCAACTCACTATGTACCAAGCAAAAAGTACTGTGCTCCCTAACTCTGTTTTTAACTTCAGTATTTCTGTCTGTAGTCACTCATATTATCTCTTTTAAACTTTGGAATTATATTGAGGCTTTCTTCTTGTCCACATCTAATTAGCTTGCCATTTGAATCTTTATAATATCTTTCATATTCATTTCCAGTTCACACTCATAGATTTTCAAACCAGAAAGGACTTTGAACATCAATCCAGACTAGCTGCTCATTTTATAGATAAGGAAACTGAGGTCTAAAAATAGATTAATTGACTTCCCAAGATCAGATAACAAAAAGGGAACTGGGATTCAAACCCAAGTTTTTTAGCTTGAAATCCAGCACTCATTAATTATACAATCTCCCAGTTACTGGAGCTATTATTACAAGCTCTTATTATCAGTCTCTTATCTCCTTAACATGTCCTTATTTTTTCACTCTCTTTCTACTGAAATCATCTTTCATATTGTTATTCAAATTATGTTCCTTATATAGATATGGTCATTTTGCTTGACTGAAAAACAAAAACAGAAAACTATTAGGTCATTTCTTATTGACACCTAAATATATTTTGAACTCTTGTTTAACTGACATATAGAACTCTCCATCATTGTCTGGTCCCACCTAATCTTTCCTGATTTACTTTAGATTTTTATTTGTTTTATTTCACACTTTGTTTATTTGTTTTATTTTATTTGTTTATTTTATATTACATGGTTTATTTGTTTGTTTTATATTATATTCATTGCCTTCTGCCTTGTAGCAACATACAATTCTCCAAACCATAGTAAACTGTGTCCTTAAATTTGACATATATCTTCTTTTTCACATCCATGACTTAACTTAAACTGTTCCTTTTTAAAATCTTCTATCTTCTTATGTACTCTGACCATCCTTTAAAATTTACCTCAAAGACCATCTCTTTCATATAATCAGTAAATGTTTTTCACATTCACTGGGAATGTTTCATAACTCTCAAATGTGCTTCTTGTTTTATATTTGTATGTTATGATTATCTTTCATCATGATTTATTTTCCTATAATACTGAAAGCTCCATGAGGAAAGAGACCATATTATCTAAACTCATAACTTCTCAGTACCCATTTATTTTAAAAATGAATGAATAAAGATTTTCTTGAATAAAACAAAATAAACTTTTTTTGTAAAGCATGATTCTTCCAGCCTCCATAAGTTAGATTCTACATGTTGCTGATAGTTCTAGTTATAGTAAAAATACTTATAAAATATTTTACTTTCCTTTAAAAAAAAGGGATTCTCTCCAAGAACAGTATATATTAATCCATGCAATTTTATCCATTATTTCATTAAGTTAACAAAATATATTATTAAAAAAAAAACCATTACCATAGATATTGGAACCCAAAGATTGATAAGAATTAGTACCTCTGATCATGGATGATAGAAAATATAGGTTTTTAAGCTCAATGAAATCTCAGCAATCAACTTTTTTTTTTCCCCCCTGAGGCTGGGGTTAAATGACTTGCCCAGGGTCACATAGCTAGAAAGTGTTAAGTGTTTGAAACCAAATTTGAACTCCAGTCCTCCTGAATTCAGGGCTGGTGCTCTATCCACTGCGCCACCTAGCTGCCCCACTAAGAGTTCTTAACATGGGTGAAGTACATAAATCAAGGTTTTGATTTCATATGTATTTACATTTGGTGATTTAAAAAATATCTTAACTATATTTTAGTTCAATTGCTTTCTTTTGTAATACTATATATTTTGTTTTTATATATTCAAAAGCATTATTCTGAGAAGAGCTCCTATAGCCTTTATTTGAGTGCCAAAAATTATGATAATGGAATTATGACATAGAAACATATACTAATGCTATCATTTTAAAGATGGGGAGACTGAGACCAGATTGGTTGTGACTTGCCCAACATTACAAAGTTGAGTGGTAGAACCAAATTTGAATCCTGGACCTCTGAATATAGGTTTTCTTATCTAAGTACTATAGTACTTTCTGGTAAAGATACATAAGATATCTATATCTATATGTAGATATAGATATACATATGTACATACATACAAATAACTTTAATTCAAATAGATTATTATAAACACTAAAAATATAAAAATAATATTCTTGGAGAAGTTACAGGAGGGAAAAATCATTTATGTTTACAGGGTGTCAAGGATGGTCTCATAGAGGAAACAACAGCTAATTTGGGTTTTGAAAAATGTATAAGTAGGCAGAAGTAGAGTCAAGATGACAATGTAGCAGGATCAGTATAATGAACCTTCTTCCCCATTATCTTTCCAAAACACACACCTATACAATTCCCTCTCCAAGAAAAAAAAAAAAAAAAAAAGATAGCAGATAGCAGGTTGACCAATACATGTTACATATGTTAAAGTATAAATTAAATACAATATATGTATACATGTCCAAACAGTTGTTTTTCTGTACAAAAAGAATCGGACTTTGAAATAGTTTAGAATTAGCCTGTGAAGGAAATAAAAAATACAGGCAGACAAAAACAGGGGTATTGGGAATTCTATGTAGTGGTTCATAGTCATCTCCCAGAGTTCTTTTGCTGGGCGTAACTGGTTCAGTTCATGACTGCTCTAT
Organism: Sminthopsis crassicaudata; assembly: GCF_048593235.1. Lineage (NCBI taxonomy): Eukaryota > Metazoa > Chordata > Mammalia > Dasyuromorphia > Dasyuridae > Sminthopsis > Sminthopsis crassicaudata. Next base: position 271,915,805 of record NC_133617.1, on the reverse strand, counting down.
TGGAACTAATTTGGTCCATCTCATTGTTGAAGATAGTCACGTTCATCAGACTTGATCATCATATAGTATTGTTGTTGAAGCATATAATGATCTCCTGGTCCTGCTCATTTCACTCAGTATCAGTTCATGTAAGTCTCTCCAGACCTTTCTGAAATCAAGGGATAAAGATATATTGCAGACACAAGTTCAGAAGCAAACAGTAGCGGTATGCCCCACATCCTAGGAGTAAAGCAAAGTCTCAGATTCAAATTTCAGCCCAATGGCTGCAGAAGAATAACTAAGGCAGGAAACGCAGACCAAAGGGGAAACTAGTTTCTCCTCCATTCAGCCACAAACCACTATTGCTTAGACTTAAATCCATATCTGGAACATGAGGAACATGAGGTAGACAACAATTAAATTTTACCTTGGCCCAGAGAACTTTGGTAGCACTGAAAGACTTCATATTCCCCAGTCTTTTCTGAGATAGTGGAATACTATGACACTGGATATAATACTCCAAGAAAGTAGCTATAGGACCAAATCTTTCTTTAAATAGTATGAGAACCCAGCCCTATCATCAAGTCCAAAGCAGGAAGAAGGCTGGAAAAAATGGACAAAAAATCATGACTCCATGAGGGAACAAGAGGTAACAAAATAAAATCAAAAGGTGAAGTTATAAAGTATCATATTTTAAAAATCATTGAACTAGTTAACTGCCATCATAAAAAAGAACTCAGACATCATATTTCAAATAATTTAAGAGGAAATTACTGAGATCTCTTTGAACCAGAAAGCAAAGTAGACAGAAAAAAAAATAAAAACATAGCTCCCAAGAAAAGCCCCAAAATGAATATACCCAGGATCATTATTTCCAAAATCCAGTGCTTCCAAATCAAAGAAAAAAAATTCAGGACCAAATGGTACTTTACTGTTAAAAACTACTTTATTTTTATCATCCCACTTAATACCTATCACAACCCCATAAGACTGGTACTACAAGTATCATTTCATAAATTTTACAATTTACTCCATGCTTCATTTTATTTGCCTTCATTTACAAAGCCCAAACGATGTGTGTGACAAGTGTCCAAATCTAGGCAACAGCCAGCTATGAAAAAAAAGACATCTATATAAACAAGAGATGGGGTGATAGGAGAATAGTGAGAATAAGTTTGTTACTTTAATATAATATGCTCCATTTTATTTTTAGCTTCCATTTTGTGACTAAGTATAAGTTGTTTTTATGTAAGAAGATACGGACTAAAGTAAAATAGCTTGCTAATATTTCCCAAACGAAAGAGGCAGACTCTTTGCCTCAATTACTTCCTAGCCTTAGATACTGAATGGATGTAGCCTCAGTCACATTGAGACTCGTTGAAGACTTTAGCTTAAAAAGGCCAAAGTCTCCCTTTTCATTGGGGACCATCTCTTGATCTATATCTTGTTATATATCTTGTCACTGGACCCAGATGGCTCTGAAGGGGAAAGTTAGGCAGGTGATCTTGCACAGATCTCCCTAAAAATTAACTTGCATGTCATGGTATTACCTCCTTGATATCATAGTTCTTTTTGAGAATGAAGGATAAATAACAGCAACAAGAAATGATGAAAATGATAGTTTTGAAGAAATATGGGGAGCCTTAGATTAATTGATGCAGAGTAAAGTGACACTAATTGGGAAAGTAATACATGCAATGACGATGTTATAAAGATAAACTACTTTGTAAGAGTTAGTAACTCTGATCAGCATAATGCCCAATCACAATTATAGAGAACTAAAGATGAAACATGCTATCCATCTCCTAATAGAGAAATGAAGAACAGAGTGTTGAATGAGACATTTTTCCTGGAGGATAGGTGTAGGAAATGGTCAGAATCAAAATTTCTTTTGTTTATCATGTTACATGGTTGTAAAAGGGCTTTTGTTTTTCTTCAGTTCTCAGTTGGAAGAAAGGTTTGGTTAGAATTGGAGATGAGACTGATTTTTGCTAATTGAAAAAAAATAATTTAAAGATTAAAAATGATGAGAAGGTACAGGTCATGGGGATACTTCCTTTTGAATATAGAACGTGACCATCAATTTTTATATACATTCAACTTTCTAAGTATATTATTCAGATATATTTTCAGCTATTTAATTTTAAAATATTCTAGTGCAACTAAAATAGCAACCATATGTTACATTGCCCATATGAATAAGAAGGATCGACTAAACAACCCTGGATGAACAAATAAAATATACTAGTAATTACGCTGCAAAGGGACTCAAAGAGCATACTTGGCAATGACAAACCCAGTTCAAATCTGTAGGCTCTATTGTACTAAATGAGATTCCAAAGAGATAAAGTGTTAAGTAGTGGAGATGGGCCTAGGAGAATAATCTCTATAATTGCAATTTCCTCTTGGGATGAAGGGACACTTATTATAGTACATGATTATTATGCAGGCATGATAACTACACTGCTAAATTTTTTAAAGACAAGTTAAAAAATTAGCCTGAAAATATTCTCATCAGACCATAAAATTTGTTCAAGCCATGACCATGTATAGCTTAAAACTTCATTCTTATGCTATAGTCAATCTGTTCACATGTTGAAGAATTGTAGGAAGAATACTATCATAGCTCCCCTACCTTTTTATTAGGCTAAGCTTTTTTTTAAACAGAATTGCTCATAATAGCTCTTTTTTCTAGCAACAAAGAACTGGGAACTAAGGTAATGCTTATCAGTTGGGGAATAGTTGAGCTACTTATGGTAGTGACTGTGTTGATGATTATAATGGAATAATATTGTACCATAAGTAATAACAAAAAGATGATTTCATAACCTAGGGATACATTAAAAACAGATGCAGAGTGAAGGAGGAAGAATGAAGAGAACAATTTATACAGTTACAACAACATTGTAATAATGAACAATATCAAGCACTCATTTCCCTAAAGTCTTAAGATCAATGGAAAGGGGATAAGGTATAAATAAATGGTGACAATTAATTGAGAGACCATGTGGTATATTGAAAATAAAACTAGACTTGCAACCAAAAGACTTCAGTTCTGATTCTAGGCCTGATGCTTTCCAGCTGTGTGATCTCAGACAAATTACCTCTCTGAACAGTAGTTTATTTCTAGAATGGTGATACTGATATATTTATATTACTTAGCTTACAGAGCTATTATGAGGCTCCTAGAAGCTCCTGTATGTAAGATCTCTGACAAACCTTAAAATGTTTTATAACTATAAGTTTTCTGAGGGACTATAGAACACAATGGCTGGATGGCTCTTGGTAGCTAAATGGCACAATTGATAGAATGCTGGACCTTGAGTCAAAAAACTGAAGATGATTTTAGAAAAGCCAGGAAAGATTTACATGAACTGATGACAAATGATGTGAGCAGAAACAGGAGTAATGGCAAGATCAACTATGATAGACTTAGCACTCCTCAGCAACACAGCGATCCAAGACAATTTCAGTAGACTTGGAGTAGAAAATGTCATCCACATCTAGAAAAACTATGGAACTTAGATGAGAATCAAAGCATACTATTTTCATCTTTTTTGTTGTTATTATTTGATTTTTTTCCTCATCTTTTTTTCCTTTTTGTTCTGATTTTTCTTTTATAACATGACTAATATAAAAATGTGTCTAAAAATGACTGTAACTGTATAAACTCTATCAAATTGCTTGCTATCTTGGGGAGAAAAGAGATAAGAAAAAGGATAAAAAAATTGGAACTCAAAATCTCACAAAAATGAATGTTGAAAATTATTTTTATATATAATTGGAAAAATAAGATACTAGTAAATGGGAAAATATAAATAAATAAAATTTAGAAAAATCTAGTACCAGAAACTTACCAATTATATGATTTTGGGCAACCTACTTAATCTCTATTTGCCTCAGTCTCTCATCTATAAAATGGGGATACTAATATTTTTTTTCCTCCCAGGATTGCTGTGAGAATAAAATGAGATGTTTATAAATTACTTTGTAAATTTTAAGCTGCTATATAAATGATGTTATGGTGGTGGTGGTTGTTATTGTTAGTATTATCATTATTTCATCCATGGGAATCCTGACAAAACATTGAAGGAATAGAGTATACTAAAAGGGTAAGGTAGAGATAGATTTGGGGAGTGTAATATCTTCTAAATCTACTAAACGGTCTTGATCTCTTGGTCACTAGATTCAAGTGTAGGTCTATTTTGTTTAATGACATAAAATCATCATAGTGACTCTAGAGTCCTAATTGGCATGATGAGTTGTGAATTTCTATGTACTAGCCTGCTTGACATACTGATACTTAGAAAGTATTAAATATAATTAAGGAAACAGAAAAGAAAAAAAATTATGGAATTGGGTTCAGAAGATTTGAATTTGAACCCTCACTCTCTTACAACCTGTGTGACCTTCAGCCAATCTTTCAATCTCTTTTGGCCTCTAGTTTCTCATCTATGAAATGAAGAGGTTGGACTAGATGTCCTGGAGTATTTCTTTCAGTTATGTAATGTTATGCTCATAAACCTGAATCCTCTGTGTTTGAAAAAAGGAGTGAATTATAGAAACAATCTAAAATAAAAGCTACACATCTTAGAATCAATTATATTTGACTTTGAGAGGCATTCATCTATTATACTAAAAGTTCCATAAAGTCAGGGATTATTTCTCTAAACTTGTATACCTCTTACTGAAATAGATTTGTCATTAACTTAAACCTAATACAACTTACAGCAATTCATAACAAATGACTCACATTCTATGATTTTGGATGTAAGCATGGGCCTTCAGATGAGAGGTCATTTGAAGTGGAGTAAGGTATTGCATTGATTGTTCCTAATGGAGGTTCCTCAAACACAAAAGAATTTCTGCTTCCCTGAAAATTGCTTCTATTGGGAGGTATGGAGTCTTTGTAGGTATGCAAGATAGTAAGGAGCCCTGGTCATTATATATCATTGTGTCACTACCTCAGTACAGAAACCACTCTGCTTAAGATACTAAATACTTCTGTGTATCAGAATAGATTATTTTGTGTCTCCACTGAAGATACCCACAACTTAGCATATTACTCTTACATATAGTAGGAACTAAAAATATTTTTGAATGAATGAATTTCTATTCCTATGAATTGGACTATGTCTGGTGTTCTGAGAAGACATCAATCAAGTTTTCAACCAAATAAGGTAAAGATCAAATTCAAAATGAGCTGGAAAGTTTCTTCTCTCTATACCAACTCACTGATATTAAGCAGATAGAAAGTCTACTCTCAAGGAGAAAGATTTGGGGATGTTTCTGCTTGAATATCTTTCTCCCTCAGGGTACATGAATATACAGAGAAAAGAAGGGAAATGACCAATGGAAATATTTACCAGGAGAAGCTGGTAGACTCAGCTCATATCCTCTAAGCCTAGATGTTTAAGTGAATCACAGCTAAAATAAAAGCACTATAATAAAGCAGGAAATGTTCTAATGCATGATAAAGATATTTATGAGAAAGATAGCAAAGGATCAATTTGAACTGTGCTTTTGAAGGAGAAATTAACTGGAAGCCTCTAAAGAACAATGGATAGTGGAATATTATAGTCAGAATAAGCAGTGTGGAAAGTAATTCTAGCAATATAAAATAAATGAGGCTTTGATATGGAGACTTAGAGGCAAACAAAGAAGAAATGTTATTATTAGATTGGGGATATACTGCTGGGGGATCAGTATATGGAAAATTTGAATTACTTTTCCTGAGACGGGAATAGATGGATTTAGCATCTGCCTTAGAATTAAGAATTAAGAATTGTTAAGAATTGTTAGGAAGAAAGGATTATATACATATATGTATATATGTGTATATAATTCCAATTTCTAATTCTAATGAGAATAACAGATGGAGATAGATGATTCAGGGAAAAAGGATGACCACAGATTTGACTCTAATTATTTAAGTTGGGAGAAAGATGACTAAACTGTCCTGAAGTTAAATACTTAAGGAAAAGAAATATTTGGTAATCATCCTGTATAGGTGATAGAACACATGAGAATGGAAAAATCCCCCAAAGAAAAAAGAACAATAAAGATCTCCATTTGAAAGATTTGTGATGAAGAGAAACCAGGAAAGACTTTGGTGTGAAACAGACCAAAGAACCTGAATATTTCCCTGATTAAAGAGTTCTTTCTGGTACAATAACAAAATAATGTCATTGGAAGATTATGATTTCTAATAGATATCAGTTAACATTTAATTCCCACTAAATACTGGTTATTAGGGGATCTGTAAAGCTACAGAGCACTGGGCCTGGAGTCATCTTCCTGAGTTCAAATCCGACTGCTGATACTTTCTAGTTCTGTGGCCTTGGACAAATTACTTATTTTTATTTGCCTCAGTTTCCTCATCTGTCAAATGAGTTAGAGAAGAAAATGGCAAACCATACCAGTAGTTTTGCCAAGAAAATCCCCAAATGGTGTCATGAAGAGTCAGATGTGACTGATGATTGAACAACAACAAAGGTGCTGATTAGTGCCTATGGAGGGGGAGAAGTTTATCCTCTCTCCCCGAAAAAGTATCTGTGGATTAATAGTCATGAAATTTTAAGCTAGGAACCTAAATGACAGGCAAAAAAAATAATAAACAAGATCTGAAAACTAGGAAACATTATATTTTTGGCCTAAGACATAATGTACAGAATACTGGAATTGAAGTCAAGGATGCCTAAGGTTTATATTGTCTCATTAATAGCCATTGTCTAGGTAGAATCAGGATGATGAAACTGATGAAAATTACTGGATGGATTATGAAGCTAAAATTAGGTGTTTGTCAAATGCTTTGCAATCTCTGAAACCTTTTAAGTGTCCATCTGTATTTCTGTTTAACTTGGCCTTTATTTCTTTTATCTAATGGATTAAAATTGTTTTGTGTATAGAAAATAATTTAAAAGGAAATTTATCAGACTCTTTTATCTATATTCTTATCTACACGTGGTAGAAATTGACTTCTTGATTAAATTCATTGCATAACACAAGTTAAAAAAAAAGAAAGAGACTATGTGTACAGAACTTACACATCTGAATGAGCTTTATTGAAGCATATTTCTTTAGCCACCAGAGGTCTCAGTGGGGCTGGAGATAGGATAAGAAGGCCTTTATTCTTTTAGATGTTAAAATGGATAGATCTCCATTAGCCATCTGTCATCCTAGATCTCACCTTACAGAGGGTGTGTGTGGGGGGTGTGGGGGGGTGATAACTCCTCAGATAGCTAATGGAGGCTTGCAACATTAAAAATAGGGTGGCTCATCAAATTTTTTTCTTTTCTATGTACTAATGCTTGAACTATTGTAATAGTCCTCTGCTAGGTCTATCCGCTTCAATTCTCTTCCCATTCCATTCCATTTTCCATTCAGTTTCCAAAGTGATTTACATGATTTACATAAAGTACAGATCCCTGCCACTCCCTACTGAATAAACTTCAGAGGCTCTCTATTACCTCCAGAATCAAATATAAAATCCTCTGCTGGGCATTCAAAGCTTTTCATAACCTAATAATTTTTCTTTCCCTTTTCCAGTCTTTTTGCACCTAACTTACTCTCCTCATCCCCACTCATTTGCAGTTTAATCTAGTGATTCTTGCCTCCCTGATGTTCTTTAAAGAAGACATTCCATCTATCAGCTCTGAGCATTTTCTCTTGCCTTTCCTATGCCTGAAATGCTTTTCTTATTGTCCTCTTCATCTCTTCTTATTAGCTTCCATGGCTTCCTTCCATCTTCTTCAGGTATTGTTTTCTAGCCTTTCTTACTTCTAATGCCTTCTTTTTCTAAAATATTTGTTTTGTGTTATTTTTTTTTCTGTGTGTAGCTTGTTTATACATATTTGTTTGTAGCTTCTCCATTAGATTAAAAGTTACTTGATGACATGGATTTTCTTTTGCCTTTTTTTGGTACTCAGTGCTTAGCATAGTACCTGGCCCATGATAAGGAATTAGTAACATATATTGAGTGAGTGAGATACACAGATATATTTAGTGTGCACATATAATACATATATGCATGAATATATATATATATATGTATATATATACATATATACATACATGAATACATACAAAGTGTCCTGAAAGGCTTTTTTTAAGTTTTAATAAGCTTTAATCACTTAAAATTACATTAAAACTTTTGTAATACTCTGAGTTTATACAGCAAGATTTGGAAAGCCCACAATTTTCTGGTACTCTGATAATAATATTTTCAAAACATCATAATATTATAATTGTAGATCAATTTTCAATGTAGGCTTCTGAGTATGCTTAATAATATTAAAAATACAAAAATAATTACCAAGATTTAATAGGTATAATATGTGGTTTCCAGTACTAAGCAACAGCAAAGAGCTATAATCCTGTCAACTATTCCCGAAAACCAACTTAGACTACTGAAAAATTTTTAAAAAGCATTTCACAATGGGGGTGGGATGATAAATAAGGATCAGTAACAGAGTTACATTTGATGGATCCAGAATGAGGATCAATGGTAGTAAGATTTTTAAAAGTTTATGCTCATCATTAAAGTAATGAGATGTTACCAAAAGTGGTTGGCTGGATGAGGAATCTTAGAGATAAGCATAGTGAAGAAGTAAAACTGTTAAACATTTGTGCTATTTTTTAATGTAACAACAGCATTCCTATTTTGTCTAAAATTAAAAGCTTTTGTATGACATTCTATTCATAATAATATTGTTTCCTAACTAGGTAGTTTTTTGACTGAAATTCTTGTTAGTACTTCATATAATTTTGTCCATTTCACAATCATTCTTTCCTTAGTAAGCTCTTAAGAAAGATTTTAAGTTCATATCTTTAAATCATTCTATTCTATATAAGTTCTGCTTGCTAGGTTTATTTAAGCTGCTAAGTTTATTAAAGAATATCTTCTCTCTGGATCACTTTAACTTTTGTTCTAATAAACCAGGATATGAGTCATCAGGCAAAAATAGTTCTCTTATATCTCTATATATTTTCATATAGTTGAAATAAGTACATAACTTATTATACCTATTGAGGAGGGGACAGTAGGTATCAATAATATTCTTCCTTTATGTACTTCCTAATTCTCAGATCTAGTTTTCAGTCTGAGTGTGATTCTGAATTCTGCTATTCATTCATAGAAACTCTTTGTAGAGCAAAATAAGATCTGGTAGATGGCTCACCACATGGCTTTGTTTTATTCTCCTCCATGAAAATTTCTTTTCCCTTGTCTAGACATTCTCTCTGGTGGATACTTTCATGATAATTTGCATAATGTTCAGTCTTAATGACTTTCTGAGTTTTTTCATTCTATCCATGTTCAGCTCCAGCTATCATTTTTAGCAATTTTAGATGACTATAACTACTGCTAATTGGTCAATGCAAATCCCTGAAAAGAAAGGCTATTTCTTTTTTTTAAGTATTAAAGCTTTTTATTTTCAAAACATATGCATAGGTAATTTTCAACATTAACCCCTATAAAATTTTGTGTTTCAAATATTTTCCTTTCTTTCCCCTCTCCCCTCCCCTAGAGGCAAGTAATCCAATATACATTAAATATGTACAATTCTTCTATACATATTTCTATAATTAACATGTTGCACAAGAAAAATCAGATCAAAAAGGGAAAAATGAGGAAAAAAACAAGATGCAAGCAAATAACAACAAGAAGAGTGAAAATATTATGTTGTGATTCACACTCAGTTCCCAAGTAAAATCTCTGGGTACAGATAGCTCTCTTTATCACAAAACAATTGGAACTGGCTTGAATCACATCGCTGTTGAAAATAGCCACATCTATCAGAATAAATCATCATATAATCTTATTGTTGCCATGTACAATGATCTCTTGGTTCTGCTCACTTCATGGAACATTAGTTCATGTAAGTCTCTCCAGGCGTCTTTGAAATCATTCTGCTGATCGTTTCTTATAGAACAATAATATTCCATAACATTCATATACCATAACTTATTCATCCATTCTCCAACTGTTGGGCATGCACTCAGTTAAAGAAAGGCTATTTCATGAAGACTTGGTATACCATCTCTTGAAATCCTCATTCTCAGGAGCAATGACATCCAAGATGTTTTCCCTGGAAATAATCTTCTAAAATTATTCCCTAGATCATCTCATCTGGAGTCTCATCTTCATCATCAAGATAAAGTCTCTCATAAAGACAATACAGTCCCCCCAAATTATCATTATATTCATTCTCTACACCCAACTTTCCATTTTCAAGAAATCCTTTGATTGTCAGTTTTAAAAACTGGTTATATCCACAATCAAAGCAAGCATCTATATCCTTCATTCCCTTCTTTTCTTTATTCCTTCCTTCCTTTTCAGGTAGTATTTGATCCCAAACCTTCTTGATTTCATCTCAGTATCTTTAATCACCATTCTGTGCTACCAAAGATAGATGAGAGAGAAAGATTACAGACTTTGTTCTAAGCTGATATATCTACCTATTCTAGCCACTTCTGAATCTGCCTAAGTATATAATTATCTAGCCTACATATCTCCATCAATTCTACAGGAAGACCATGGGAGATTTTTTCAAATGCTTTGATAAAATCTGAAATATCCCTAATAAACCGGTGTAAGGAATCCTGCCCCAAAGTGGATAAAATTTGTCTGACTTGGCATGTTCTTGATATAGTGATTACAGCTTTTCATGTCCATCATTTCATTTTCTACATATTTGGTAGCTGGCTTTTAAATAATACATTTTAGAATTTAGTCAAAGACCAGAGTCAAACTCAGTAGCATATAATTTGAAGATGTTGTTCTCTTTGTTCTTTGAAGAATCAGAACTCTTTTAAATTTCCTGATTATGGAGGTACTTTTCCTGTTCTCTATAACATTTCAAAGATCATTTAAGTATAGTCACTGGGGATAAGAATGGAAAACAGATTTCTGATTTCAAGGACATAGGAAACAAAACAGGTGAAGTGGAAAAAAAAACAGAAACAGGGGAATAATATTGCTAATGATAAAAATGATATAAACAAAGATGTTGGTGAAAGTCATGTTATACAGTGACCAAACTTGATCCCAAAGAACAGATAATCAAGGATACTTCCTTTCTCTATGTTGAGAGGTGAGAAGCTATGTTGCATATACTATATCAATTTTGCTTAACAGTTCATCTTTGTTCCCAGAAAGAATTCTTGATGACAATGATTGGTTATTATATTGGAAATTATTGTCATACATCTTTTAAAAAAGGAGTTGACATTTTATCCTGTAGACAAGAGGAAACTACTGAAGTCTTTTGAGTGAGGAAATATCATTGTCCTGTGCAGTAGGAAGATTAATTTGTTAATTATGGGAAAAATGGATTGAGAAGAGAAGTGCCTGGAAAAGGACAACAAATTAAAGGATCATTGTAATAGTACAGAACTAAAATAATGAAGGAATGAATTGATTTAATTGTATTAGACATAAAGAGAGGGGAAAAGATACAGATGACTTTGTAGAAGCAGATTCTATGAGATTTGACAAATATTTGGCTTGAGGAAAATGGAAGTCAAAGATGGCTCCTCACTTATGAGCCTGTATATTAGAGGGTTGTGCAGTCCATAAGAGAAATAGGAAACAGTGGTAAGGATTAGAGATATGAAGGAAAATTATGAATTACTTTTGATGGTTGCTATATTTTGGATGCTGGAGGAATATCCAAGGAAAGATGTCTATTAGGCCATTGGAATGAAGGCTAATGTTGGAGAATTTAAATTCTGCAGAGACATCACAGATGAACACATAGACTTGAGAATTCTCTGCAAAAAGGTAATCATTGGAATAATGGGGCTGGTGATAACATCCAAGAAGAAAGTATAGGAGACTTAAGTAATTACTTTAGAGCATAGTCACTCTTAATGGAAGAAGGGAGACCTTTCAAAGGAGAACAAGAACAGGAAAGTATAATACCAATGATTAAAGTGAGAGAGTGTATATAGGAGAAAAGGAAAATCAAAAGTGCTGAGTCCTGCAGAAGATAAAAAATAACAAGAACCAAGAAATATTTAATAATGAAAAACCATATTTAAGTGAACCAAACTGAATATTTCCAAAAAATAAACTGAGAAATCAATAAGCTAATCTGAAATTTTTACTTGACTAAGAAACCTCTTTAAAAATTCTCATTTGATGTTTTGTTTTGGTTTGTTGTTGTTGTTGTTTTTGTATTCATGCTGTCATGCATTATCTACTAAATGAAAAGGGACTGGAAATGAAGCCTCTGAAAACAATTTCTTCATATGGAAGTTGGGATGTTGAGGGCAGAGGAGGAGGCAAGTCTTGATATCTTTACTTAAAGATGAATCCCTGAAAGTCTTGGATGGGCATTACCTTTTGATCATTGGATTGGGAAAACGATGAAAAAGATAAAATAAAAAACAAAACAAAACATGTAACTTGTGAGTCAAAGAATGCGAATTCAAATCCCAGCTTTTATATATTCTACCTATGTGACTTTAAGCAAATTCATTTAACCTTTCTAGGTCTCAGTTTCCTTATAACAAAATGAAAGGATTGGACTAGACAGCAACAATAATAACAACAACAATAATAACAAGAATTTACTTAGTGCTTACTATATGCTAGCTACTATGCTATAATGATGTCTCAGGTCCTTTCCAACTCTAAATCTATGATCTTCTGAAAAAAACTAAAGTGACTAAGAAATTTCCCTGTAAAGAAAAGGTCATTTTGATGAAATATGATCCCAGAAGAGAATGTTAATATGTTCTAACACTGGACAGTGAAGACAGTGGGTATTTCTGCTGAGTGAACTAATTTGCTTTCAACACAATTTTGATTTGTCCCATTAGACTTCTGCCAAGTATGTTAGAGGGGCAGGTAGGTGGCACAGTGAATAGAACATCAGGCTTTGAGTCAAGAAGACCTGAGGTCAAATCTGGCTTCAGATACTTAATAGCTGCATAACCCGGAAAAATCACTTAACCCAGTTTATCTCAGTTTTTTTTAATAATCTGTAAAATAAAATAGAGAAGAAAATGCAAATCACTCTAGAATTTTTGCCAATAAAATTCCAAAAGGGCTCACAAAAAGTCAGATGTGACTGAAGAGCTGAACAACGAGGTTTGTAATGAGAAAAGAGTATTGCACATTTTCTATATTTTCAAATTAAAAGTTTAATTTGGGAGCTTTTTTGTTCATGTAGCTACTATTATTTTATTAAAACTGAGTTGGGAATAGTTTATCTTAGTTGCCTGAGTCTTTGGACCAAGATTCACATGGATATGTCCAATGCCTTGCTGAATGCTATTCATAGTTGATCTGTTTTTCCATGAGTTCAGTAGAAACAACATTGAATTTGGAGACAGATGATCTGGGTTACAATCCTAGTTCTGCTACTTGCCTGTATGACTTTGAGTAAGGCATTTAATATTTTTAGAACAGTTCTTCAAACACAGACTCATCAATTTGGATAAGTGTTTTCTAAAGTTCTTTCCAGGTCTAAATCCTAGAAACATAAGATTAAATAATCCAGTCCCCTAGAGCCACATTTTTGCTGCCAATCTTTTTGTTCTTTATACTAGAAGGGATAGTGGAAAGAAGAATGAACTTGAAATTATAGGCCTTGCATTCAAATTCTGGCTATGCCAATTTTGTGGTAAATCATTATCCACTCAATCAGTCATATCCAAATTTTTGTGACCTAGTGGATCACAGTGCACCAAACTTTTTATCCTTCACTATCTTCCTAAGTCTGTCCAAGTTTATATTCAATGTCTCTCTAACACTATCTATTTCATCCTCTCCCAGACCCCTTTTTTTGCTTTCAATCTTTCCTAACATGAGGATCTTTTCCAATGAATGTTGTCTTCTCATTTCCAATAAGTCTGTGTGGTCAAATTATGTCATCTGTAAAATGATTGGTTTGGACAAGATTGACTTCTGCAAATTCCAGACCCAAAATTCCAGGCTAAAACTCATGTCAGGTTAGTAACTCAGATAAAAACAAAACAAACAACAAACAAAACTGAGGGACAGAGGAGACTTAAACTATTAATTAAATTAGTTTTAGTTCTCCACAAATTTTTATTGTCTTCCTTGAATGCTACTCATTAATAATTGCTTCCTTTGCACTTGAAATCAAGGTTCTTCCAAATCTGCAGACCTTTATTTTATTCACTAGTTTCTCTTATTTTGTCCACCAGAACTGTCTTTGGGGGACCTTCTGTTCTTCTTTCTTTCCTTAAATTAGCTTTAAAGTTTAGGTAAATCTTAAAATCCTTTTTTGCCTATTTTTCCCCTCACTGCAAAGCTCTCCATTCATATTAATCATCCTTAATTTAATTATATGAGAGAATTCTTCCTGCATTGAAGAATAAAACATATATATCTCCTTCTCCACATACTTTGGAGTTTCACTGTGACACTATCACATAGGAATCAAATAGTCAAATTTAACTCTAAAAAGAAATGAAACTAAGCTCCATTTTCCATCTTTCTAGTGTTAATTCTTAAGATAATGGGCAGCATTTACCAAAAAGATGCTCCCTGAAACTGAGGAGACATTGGTTAGCTTAGATCCAGGCCAGAAAATTGACCTATCCAGCCATGTTCCTAAGGATTCCTGGAACACAGGTCAAAAACTGTAGTACTGCACAGTTACCACTAAGTGTCAGCCACAGAATAGTCTATCAGCAAAGGTTTTGTTTTCAGGCTCAGCTTTCAACCTATTTTATATAGTGCGGTTATTCAAAGAGTGAATTAAATGAGCACACAGTGAACTTTTTGACCCTGATCTCTTTAGATTCTAAGAAAAGAACAAATATCTATAGCCCCATTCTCTCTCAGAGCCTTATTTATTTATTTTGTTTCACTTTATTAACAAGGTCCCCTGTTTTTGATTTGTTCAACTATGATGTTTACTAGGACTAATCTTTTAAATAGCAAAACTGTGATACAGTATTTCCATTTATAAATAATGTATTCCCAGAAACATTAATCCCCAAACATTTAGTATGGGGAAACCCAACCAAGAATATATCAATTTGCAGAATAAATTTGAAACAAAACAAAGCAAAACAAAGTCAAACCTGATCTGAGGAAGGACAGTATTAGATACTGCAACTTGCCACACATTGGTGCTTTCCTTCAGACTGTAGTGAAAAGAATTTAGTCCAGATGACTTACAAGGCACTGGGACTCAACTAAAAAAAAATCTAAGGTTCACTGTGACATTCCAAAGAGCATTGTCATGAAATATACTCACTTTTAGATGAGAGGAATTGTAATAGATTTTCCTTTGCTTGTTCTGTTTATTTTCTACTCCTAAATACCTAAATATATTATTCCTTAGATTGCGGAGATTTTATTTTAATATAATGATCTTAGAGAATAAATTCAAATAAATAATTTGAAAAATGTGCACTGACATTGAGATTTAGAGAGTACATTCAAATACATCTTTGATTGTAAACTCTATAGTCTAATGGAAATGGTCAGTCAATAGTAAAGAAAAGTCAAGCTGGCATGGAATCTAATAAATCATGTTTTTTTTTTTTTTTAGGGATTAGAATTCTACTATTACAATATTTGCTACAATTTGGAACTATGCTCAAAAAGTTATCAAACTGTACATACCCTTTGAACCACCAGTGTTACTCCTGGGCTTATATCACAAAGAGATCTTAAAGAAGGGAAAAGGACCTGTATGTGCAAGAATGTTTGTGGAAGCCCTCTTTGTAGTGGCCAGAAACTGGAAACTGAGTGGATGCCCATCAATTGGAGAATGGCTGAATAAATTGTGGTATATGAATATTATGGAATATGATTGTTCTGTAAGAAATAACCAGTGGGGTGATTTCAGAAAGGCCTGGAGAGACTTGCATGAACTGGTGCTTAGTGAAATGAGCAGGACCAGGAGATCATTATATACTTCAACAACAATACTATATGATGATCAATTCTAATGGATGTGGCCATTATCAACAATGAGATGAACCAAATAAGTTCCAATAGAGCAGTAATGAACTGAGCCAGCTACACCCAGCAAAAGAACTCTGGGAGATGACTATGAACCACTACATACAATTCCCAATCCCTCTATTTTATCTGCCTGCATTTTTTATTTCCTTCACAGGCTAATTATACACTATTTCAAAGTCCGATTCTTGTTTTTACAGCAAAACAACTGTTTGGACATGTATACATATATTGTATTTAATTTATACTTTAATGTATTTAACATGTATTAATCAACCTGCTTTCTGGGAGGGGGAAGGATGAGGAAAATTAGACCAAAAGGTTTGGCAATTGTCAATGCTATAAAATTATCCATGCATATATCTGGTAAATAAAAATTATATAAAAAAGAATACTTGCTACAACAACAAATTTAGCTCTATCATTTTGATTATTTCCAGGATAATAGTAAAATATACTTGTCTTCCTAACTTCATACTTACTGATGATAGAGAAAAGTAATTTATAAATCTTTGGTTTGTTTCATGTCTGGGCAAGTTGTATTGGATTAAAAACTTGATAGTTAAGGTAATGGGTAATCCTGATATGGATGATGTAGAATTGACTATAAATGATGGCATCACAAAGCTGAAGAGGGAAGGGATAATAGCTTTAAGAACTTAGGACTGCAGCAATACATCAGGAAATTGGATACCTCAGCAATCAATCAATATGCATTTATCATGGGCTTGAAGTATACTAGGTACCATGCTAAGTACTAGAGATGCAAGAAGAAAAAATGAAGTGATCTATACTTTTGAGGATCTTAAACAGTACTGCAAAAGACAATAAGTACATACATAATTATACAAGCATATGCAGATCTAATAAATACAAAGTGATTAGATACAAAGCTTTAAATGAAAGGCCTTGGAGTGAACAAGAAAAGCTTCATATAGGTCAAGTCAACAAGCATATAGTAGCTCTTACAATGTGACCCTCATTGTGCTAAGCATTAAGGATACAAAGAAGGAATAAACAGTTCCAGCCTCAGGGAGCTCACATTGTAATGGGGAAAACAAAGTTCAAATGATAATGTACAAACAAGCTATACACAGAATAAATTATAGGTAATTTCAGAAGGGAGGTATTGGCATTAATAAATGCTAACTAAATTAAAGAAAGATCAAAAGGGGTCTTATTTTTTTTTAACAAAAGTAAGATTTTAGCTGACATTTGAAGGAAGGCAAAGAAGTCAACAAATGGAGATAAGAAGGGAGGGAATTCCAGTCATGAATAGCCAATGAAAATATGTGGAGTCAGGAGACAAGGTATCTTATTCAAGGGATACCAAAGGGGCCAGTGTCATTGACTTATAATATAAAGCATATGGAGAGGAATAAAGTGTAATAAGACTAGAGAGATAGGAAAAGGACATGTTATGAAAAGCTTGAAAAGCCAGCAGCATAGTCAATGAGTTGTGTCTTGAAGGAAGATAGAAGTCATATAAGAAGGAGATAAAGGAGGAGAACATTTTAGCCATAGGAGAATAGCCATTGCAAAGTTGTGAGAAAGAGAGATGGAAGAAGGTCTTGTTAGGGAAACACAGAAGGACATTTTCCCTTGATGACAGTGTATAATGTGGTGTAATGTCCAAAGACAATGGGAGCTTTTTAATAAGTTGGGACCAAGTTGTGTAGGGCTTTAAAGACTAAACAGAGGAGTTATTTTGTCTTAGTTGCAATAAAGAACCATTGAAATTTATTTAATAAAGTAGTGACAGTTATACTTAGAAAAACTCAATTTGGCAGTGTGTAGGATGGATCAAGTGGGGAAAACCTTGAGACAGGGAAACCAATTAAATTCTTACAATAATCTAGGTGAAAAGTGATGAGAATCTGAACGAAAGTGATGGTTGTATTAGTGGAGAAAAGTAGGAAAATTAAAGACTTGATGTAGAGATAGAAACTGCAAGGTTTGTTAACATACTTGTTATGGGGAGGTTAGGGAAAGTGAAGATTCAAGGATAATGATGAAGTAATTTACTTGGGATACTGCATGAATGATTAAATTAGTGAAAAAACATTTATTAAATATACAACTCATAGGGGCAGCTATGTGGCACAGTGGATAGAGTGCTGGCCCTGAAGTCAGGAGAACCTGAGTTCAAATCTGGTTTCTGACACTTAATACTTTCTAACTGTGTGACCTTGGGCAAGTAACTTAACTCCAATTGCCTCAGCAACGTATATGTGTACACACATACATACATATATGCACCTTACATAAAGGACTTTGCTCAATATTAGAACCACAAGTTGAAACATAAACCAGTTTCTGATGTCAAAGAGTAACATTCTAATAGAGGACACACATATGGAAAGTTTCAGCTTCAAGGCATTATAGAAAGGCTCCATGATCCTCAAGGTACAGTGGCAAATTAAATAAGAATACCTTTCCTTTAGTATCATTTCTGCCAACAAAATACATCATTTTCTGATGTCAAACCACTTGACAGTAACAAGGACTTTTGTGAAAAGAAATACCTGTTCTGCAACTTCAGTAGCAGTGGCTGTAGCATCTGCAGAAATAGTTCTCAAGCTGTATCTCCAAAAGGGTGACTTCCCAATATAAGATCTGTAGGTACTATGTTGGACATAAAGCTATTTCCCAGGCTCTTAAATTCAAGTTCCTGAGGTGCCTTCACTGGAATTTGAAGAAAGCTGGTGGTTAAGATGATTATGAAAGTTTGACTTTTCCAGAACATGATGCCTCCTTTCTATCTTCTAGGATATCTTACAACTTTATTTAAACTGATTCTTTTGCCCTGTGGGAAATTATTAGGCTTTTCTCTACAAGTATGATTTTTCCCAATGGTGCCATTGACAGAAATTGAGAAGTTTGAGAAGAATGGATTCGGGGGGGGGGGGGAAATAAATTCAGTTTGTTATATTTTTAGTTTTGTCTCTGAGATATGGACTTTGAAATGTCCAATAGATTGTTAGTAATATGGGACTGAAGCTCAAGGGAGAGACAGGCTAAATATATAGGTTTGTCAGTTATTTCTACAAAAATGATAGTGAAATGCATAGAAATCTCATGAAACTACCAAGAAAGAGAGTGTAGAAAGACAAGAGAAGAGGTCACAAGACACAGCCTCCAGGAAAACCTATTTATATTTGGGAGGAAAATAGAAGATTTTGTCAAATGCATCAATAAGTCAAAAAAGATTAAGAAATACCATGAATAAATGAGAAAACATTTATTAACCTACTTAACAATCAACAAACTTTTATAAAGTATTTATTAAATGCTGGGTATTATAAATTATAAATTATGAGATTTTGGGATTATTTGCCTGAAGGTAGAAGTTAAATTGGTATTCTTGATGATCAATAAGGTAACCCCTTCTGCATAGTGTTTCCTTTATTGAGCATTAGTAATTAACCCTGAGCTTGAAGCAGGACCAGAAACTTTGCATAAACTGTTATTCCCAAGATTCTTGGTCTTCAGCCACCTCTATTGCAATCTAAAAGGCAGTAATAAATGATGACAATTATGCCATCATTTATAACCTTGGGAAGAACATTTTCAGTGGTGTTATAATGTCAAAGTCAGATTTCAAAGGGCTAAAGAAGTGAAAAAAGATAGGTAGTTGAACCAGTGAATAGCTTCTTTCATGTATTTGGCCTAGAAAATGAAGAGAAATGTAAGATTATAATTTGAAGGGGTGGCAGAGTTTAATGAAAGATTATTTTCAGAAGGGTAAATAATGGGGGAGAATTAGGTTTAGAGAAGACTAGGAAAAAGGAGCAGGAGATAGGGAAAGGTAGAAGATTTGAGAAAATGAGGGTGTGACTGAGATTGCAAGCTGCTGAGATGAGAGGTAAAGAGAACAAATACTAGAAAGATACTATAATTTACTACTGGATTTGGGGTACAGACCTGAATCTTATACTATTTGCCAAGATGAGATCAAAATGGATACATGACCTAGATTTAAAGTGAGATATCATAAGAAAATTAGAAGAACATAGAACATTACCTATTATCTATCAAACTTATGGATAAAAGAAAAAAGTATGAATAAATAAACGGAAAGCACTGTGAAATGTAAAATGCAGTAGCATTATTAATTAATTTTAAAAGGTTTTGAACAAATAAAACCAATGTAGCCAAGATAAAAAGAAAAACAAAATGGTGGGGGAGAATTATAATTTTTCTTTCCTTCTTAGCAGTAAATCATAAATGTTTAGAGGTATAAGGGTCCTTAAATAAGGGAGAGTTTTATTTCTAAACTGCTTTAAGTTTTATAGCAACATCTATAGATAGGTGACACAGATATTATAATCTCCATTTTACAGAAGAAGAAATTGAGGTTCTATGAAAAAAATAAGTTGCTCAAGATTACACAGCTAGGTGGTACCTGAGGCAGGATTTGAACTACTTTATGATGGCACACTTCCCTTCAATTTTTTTAGTTGCATTTAATTTAATTATCTCCTTCATTTTATAGGTATGGAAACTAGTCTGTATAGGTCAAATAACTTGCCCAAAGTCACATTGTTATTTATCCTTTGTTTTTGAAGAGGATCAATGACATCATAGGGTGAATTGGATTAAGTTAAGGCAGAATTGAATAAAGTTGTCAGAATCACTTTCTTTTCCAGATTTACTGAATTCCAGTGGTAAGACAAAAGTCAGGATGACTGTTAATGACTCAGGATGCAGGAATCACCTTGGCCTGTTTACTATCTGATTAAACTCAAAGTGTTCTGCAGAGTTTTCAGTCACTTTTCTGGCTAATGGAAGTAAGTGTTCTCATCTATCCATTCCACCAGGGAAGTCTTCACATCCTTGGAGTAGACACCCCCATTACTCACTGATGGATTCAGGTTTGTCATTTACCCTTTATCAGGGTGTGACCATTATGGCAAATGCCATAGTTTCTTAAAGCCATGGGTGAGAGTTGGGTAACAGGTAGACATTAATGGTGGATAAGTAGCCTTGAAAAGAACACATCAAAGCCTTCATACCAGAGATGCTTATCCTCCCTGAATACCATATACATCCCTTCCCCCCTACCAATCACATAGCTGATTAGTGGCAGACCTAATAATCAAACACAGGTTTCTTAATTTCTTAAGTAGCATTCTTTCCAATATTGTGCATTCCCACAAAACCATGGAAATCTAAATACTCTGGAAACATGTGGAACAAAGATATAATAAACCCTCAATTTTTTTTGTTTTTGTTTTTGTTCATTAGATTCTTTTTTCAAAACTTTTAACATTTAGCAAAAAGACTTATACTGCTTCTATTATCAGTCCAATTCTAAAAAATAATCCAGAAATTTCAGGTGTTATAGGAACAAAATTATTTGTAGTTCTCTTGCCTGAATCTGTAATGACACTGAGTTCCAGAATGAAATTATTCAAGCTCCACAGAGCTCATTCAATAAAGCAAGAGACACCATCTGACTAATGCTTTACACATATCATTTCACTTCCAAATGTCAAGTACTATTTTTTTAAACTGTAAAGTAGTTAACAACACACACACACACACTCACATACACACACACACACACACACACACACACACACACACACACACACACTCTCACACCCAACCACCCTTCAAATATGTTTTAGCTAAGGGGTTCACATGTATAGAAGTTGTGGCTGTAACTTATTCACTTCTCACGTGTTTGACAAATATTGTTTTATTACCAAATTGCAATTCAATGGAACCCATCTTCCCATTTTAAAGGACCACATGAACTTTTCTTCCCAGTGTACCGTGTGTGTGTATGTGAATGGGGTGGGATTGGGGGTGTTATCCAATATTGCAGAGTTATAATTCTATCTCCACAGCTGCTCTTGGCAAGAAATATTCCTCTCATTTTGATCTGCTTTAATTCAGGAATGTTTCTAATTGTGACTTTTGAGCTCAGTTGATGGACATGCCAAAGAATTTCTTTTCAGTTTCCTGCTACGTAAGTCATCAAAACAAATTAAAGGATCATATTTTTGCATGTTAGCAAAACCAAAATCAGTTTGTTGAAGAAGCTTACCCCAACCTGAAGTCAAGAAATATTTGTCTTTTAATTTAAATTAATAGGTTTGGCTTTTAATTAATGCCAAGAATATATTAAGCTGTTGATCTGTACACTAGCCTAAGTCCATAATTGGTCTGGCATAGATTTTTATTGATCCATGCCACCCTTCCCTATCCCCTCATTCTTTTTCAAAACCTGATGATTTCTTTCATTTCTCTTCATAACACAATTCCTAGAATCAAGAATTACCATTAGTAATAAAGTGAGGTGAGAAGAAAGAGAAGAGAAAATGATACCAAAAATTAATGGTAACTTGGTACATTTCTCTTGTCAAGAATGTCTGACAGTAGTCTGTATAGTACTTGTGCTTGGGAGGAACAAGCAAAATGGATATAAATAAAAGTAAATGCACACATGATCTTCTTGCTGGTTCTATACACCTGGATATGTGCTTCCTGGAAAATTCTGGTGGTGAATACAGAAAAAAGCCTCATTTTAACTATCATTCTTACTCCTAGGTTTCCTTGTTTCCTTGTGTTTAAAATAAAGAAGAGTTGTGTAGTGAAAAGATTCATGGATTTATAGTTAGGAGATTGAGGCAGCATAGGATAAGGAGAGAACAATGGATCTAGCATCAGAAAATCCAAGTTTAAATCTCACATCTGCTATATATTACCTATTTGATTTTGGGTGATTCACTTAGAGTCTCCTGGTTTCTGTTTTCTCATGTGTAATAGAAAATGATTATATCCAAGACCCCTTCCAGATCTGATTCTATGAGCCTATGCCATAATTCAAATTCAAGGTCTGCTATTTACTAGCTGTATAACCTGTGTGCATGTTATTTTACCTGTTAATCCTTCAAATGCCATACCAATAAATTGTGTGTGTGTGGAGGGGCAATATAGATCAAAGCTTCTTAAACTGCATGTATATGACCCCATGGAATCATACATAATTGAATTCATACATACATAATTGGGATTCATGAAATTATGATTTATTATAAGTAAATGTTTGATTTGTATACAAATCATATATACCTATATCTTCAGAATTGTGTAAAAATTTTTTGGGAGAAAAAGGATCACAAGTGGAAAAAGTTTAAGAATTCCTTATTTGGATAATCTCAAAATAGCTGTCACTTCTCTAAAGATCAGGATACTGAGGCATTGCTAAAAATATTTCTTTTCATGCAGTTTGTTATGATTAAAAATACACTGTTCTCAGAGACCTAGAGTGTCATTAGTTCACATAAAGGGTGTTGGAAGTGATCGCTGAAGTTGTCTAGTTTTGGCTAAGCCACTGATGAGTCCTGTAGTCCTATACATACCATTCTACCTCTTTGGGAGTATGTTTCTTGTTCTGTAAAATAAGAGTTGACCAAATGATCTTTAATTTTCTTTCAAGTTCTAACAGCATGAATCTTTAAATTCCCATTATTCCCATATTTAAATATCTCTAGGATTAGGAAAAGCACGTGTTTTTTTTTTCTAAATTATTCCAAGATTATTGCATTTGTGCATTCTTTGTAAAGTTGAAAATATATCTCATACTTCTCTGAATTGCCCCTAAATAGTGCTGTGTACCCTGGCAGTCAACATTTAGTAGAGGCTGAATGACCAATTGACCACCCTAAAATGGCTCTCCTGAGATGATCAAGATGGTTTCTCATGTGTTGAATCCATTATAATTCATTATCCAAAACTGGCTTAAAAATAAAAATAATTTTAAAAACACACAACAAAACTAGATTTTGAATTTCATTGGTAATAGATAATTCTGGGATGAGGAAATTTCTCTGTTAACGAAGATATGTACCTGCTCTACAACTTAGAGCCTGAGAGAATTGCCTGTGACATTGAGAGGTTAAATCACTTGCTTTAGGTAATATAGCCAATGTGTCAGAGGGAAGCCTTGAACCCGGGTTTTCTTAATGTGGATACTGGTGCTATAACTACTGTCTGTCTGTGTAACCTCTGTCTTTATATGTCTTTCTATCTCTGCTTTTCTATTATCTTTCTCTTTGTCTCTGTTTTTGTCTGTCTCTATTTCTATCTTTCTATCTGTTTTCCTTTATCTTTTTGTCATTTTATCTCTCTCTTTCTCTCTGATTCTTTGTTTCTGCCTCTATTTCCATCTCTCTGTCACCATTTTCTTAATCTGTCTTTGTCTCTCTTTGTCTTTGTATCTCTGTCTCTCTCCATGACTGTCTCTTCATCTGTTTATCTGTATATCTCCATCTCTTTGTTTCTTTCTCTGCCTTTTTTGTGTCTCTCGGTCTTTATCTCTGTCTTCCTGTGTGCTTTTCTCTGTTTCTACCCCTGTCTTTGTGTGTCTGTCTCTCTGTATCTCCTTTAATTTCATTGCTATACAGTGAACTCCCAATTTAGCCATTCCCTCTATAATGCAGAATGTCACCTATTTTGCAACTTGTAGTCTCGTACTTGCTTGGGGCACTAAGAAGTTAGGTGATTTACCCATGGTTACCTAGTTAGTATATGTCACAGGTGGTACTTGAACCAAGCTCTTACTGATTCTGAGATTACCACTCCATGATGCCTATTCCCGAAACCTGGCTCACTCTTTTCTCTCAATACACATTCTTTCCTAATCTATCACTTGGTATGCTCTTAAGTTATGAAAGATAATTTTAATAACTGAGTCAGTGTGGCACCTTGGAAAAGGGCACTGAATTGGGATTTGGAGGAATTGGTTTAAAAGCCCACCTTCATATGTCAGTATCTACGTGATTCTGTGTGAATGAATTTCTTCAAGTATAAAAGGAGAGAGTTTGACTAGATGGCCCAAAGTCCCTCTGAGTGCTAAATCTGTGATTTTGTGATAATCTCATCAGCAAAGTATGAATAAGAAATTTTTTAATTTCCAGAAATGATGCATTTTACATTAAGTCCAATAAAGAAAAACTTATAGTTGAAGTTTCCACAACATTATATAAGGTTCATTAGTTGGATATTTAGTACATTAGTGCTCCAGTTAAGAGAACTTTCTGATTAAAGGTTAGCTAAAAAAAAGTCTTTTTGTTTCATTCTTATTAAAGAAATTTTTTTCTCTTGAAAATAATTATTTACCATTTTAACTAGTAAATTGAGTACATATAAAACTATCTTTTATGCCTGGGAATCTGACGGGAAACTCAGGATCATTTTTTTCTCAATTCTTAATTCTCATTATAGAATGCTGTAGCCATAGATGTTCAGGGTTTATTGTCTTTATTATAACAAAGCTTCTTAAACTAGGGGTTGTGACCTCAAATGGGGTCATATAGCTGAATGAAAGGGTCATGAAATTATGATTTATTACCAGTAAATGTTTGAATTGTATTCATATTTTATATATCTATATGCCTGGGATTGTGTAAAACTTGTTGCAAATGGAAAAAAGTATTTTATTTCTTCTTCTATAATCTGGACAATTTGCATTTGTATATATATTCACACATTTTACTTACATTACCAGTTTTATTGGCATATGATTAGTCAAAATAACTCCTAATATTTGCTTTAATTTAATTTACATTTCCCCTGTTTAAAATTTTTGAATCTGGTAATTTCTGGTTTTCTTCTTTCTTTTAAAAAACAAATTAACAATTGGCTTACCTAAAAACTTTTCCTTTAAGGATTTTGCTGCTTTACCACTTGGTTCATTTTAGCAAAATTTTGTTTCTATGCTTATCAGTTTTAATTAGATTTCTTTTTTTGCTTTTCTTTTTTCTGATATCAGGATTGCCTTTTTTTTACTTCAATCAATACTTACATAGTTTCTGCTCTAGCCCCTTATCTTAACTCTGTTTCAAATACATGTTTTGTAAATAAAATATTGTTGAATTCTAGTTTCTAATTTATTCTGCTATTCACTTTCATTTTATGGGTGAATTCATTGTATTCACATTTACACTTATGATGAATAATTATGCATTTCCTACTATTCTATTTTCTTCTGTTTATCCCTCTCTCTTTTTATCCTATTCTTAGGTCTGTTTTGCTTATAATTAGCTTTCTTTTAGCTGACTTCTCTTTTATCAATCCCTCTTTCTCTTTTTCCTCTCCCTTCTTCCTTTTACTAAGTAAAATAGATTACTATTGTAATTGAGTATGTCTATTGTGTATATATACATATATGCATGTATATGTATGTATATGTGTGTATGTATGTATACAATTTTTCTCTATGAATTAGTTCAAAAGACAATGAAGTGCAAGTTACTCCATATTCCTCTTCACTGTAAAAACTTCCTTGAATGCCTCTTTTATGTGAAAAAAAATTTTGACTATTTTTCCTCTCCCTTCCCCCTTTCTCCCAGGAATTTTTTTTTCACTGAGCTTTTATGTTTCTTTTTTCCATTTGACTACTTTTGCTTTTTAAGAAGCTATTTTCATCAGTGAAGTTTTGTACCTCTTTTTTCCATTTGGCCAATTTTATTTTTAAGTTGGTATTTTCTTCAGCATTTTTTGTGACTCTTACTGAGTTGCTAATTATCTTTTCATAATTTCTTTTACTTTCATTTCTGCACCTAACTTTTCCTCTCACATTCTTATTTGAGTTTGAAAATCATTTTTACTTCTTCTAGGAATTCTTGTTGGGCTCATTTTTTTTTTCTTTTAGGCTTTGCTTATAACTATTTTGATTTCATTATTTTCTGAGTTTGTCTTGATATTCCCTGTCACTATATTAGCTTTTTATGGTTAGCATGTATATTTTTCTTCATTTTTTCTACCTATTTTTGATGTATTACTTTGTTAATATTGTTCTCTGTTTCCAGTGTGTGTGTGTGTGTGTGTGTGTGTGTGTATGTGTGTGTGTGTGTTTAGGGGAGGAGGGAGTAGAGGTGGAGGGGCATTATCTCAAGCTTTAGGCTTTTTTCATACTGCTGGTTTCAGAACTAATTCTGAGGGTTTGGAAGTTTTTGGTGCTTTTAAGTTGTGGTCTCGGGAGAGTTGTGTTCACTGTTTTCCTTGTCTAGTCCATTTCTTATACAGGAAGAGCTCCAGATCTTTTTTTATTCCATTCAATACATTCCTCAAGGGTCTTGTCCATTGGGACTGAAAGTGATACTATTCCTTAGAGATTCTACTCGCTCTTGACAAAATATATTCCTCGAAGTGGGTATAGATAATAGAGTTGCCAAACAATTGACCCTCCAGATTCCTTCTTCCTCTGGACTTAATTTGTTGCTTTTTACCCTCAAACTTTGATCCATAAGTGAATATAAGCAAGGAGCATATAGTCCTATGTCCTATGCTAACGCAAGGATCCCATGTAATCTTTTTTTTTTTTTTTTTTTGACCAGTTTCCAGGTTCACTTACAATCTGTGAATTTCTCAGGTTGTTACTACTTCTGTTTCTACCACCTAGTCCCACCACTGATGTTTTATCCATTTTATCCATAAAACTTCCATAGTTTTATCCATAACTATCATACCATGTTTATTTAGGACAGCCTCCTTCTTTATGCTACAGATTTCTCTTTCTGACCTATTTTATTTTGGACTGGGAAAAATATTGACTCACTCTGCCTTTTCATTGCTTCTACCACTCCAGAATTTTATTTGAGACATTATTTAAAGTTGTTTGGAGGGGAATAGTGGGAGACCTCATTTGAGCTGTTTTTCTACTCCCACCCCTGAAGTCTCTCTACTCTGCCTTCCATAATGCTTCTCAAGATCATCTGAGTTTTCTTGGCTGTCACATAATACTGTTGACTCATGTTAGGCTTACAATCCACTGATATTAATCTTCACTGACATATTTTGGACCAATCAAATTTCACCTCCTTTACAATACATCATAGAATTTTGTCAGTATCCAAGCCAGACATGCTGGCATATGGTTTTCAGATTAGGTGCTCTTTCTTTTTTAAAAACTGGGACATTTGGTTGTCTTTAGTTCCTTGGTATCTCTACTATTTTCTATAACTTTTAAAGTATCTAATAGTGGTTTAGCAATCATAACTGCCAATTTGCTCATCTGAGCCTACTGACTTGAACTCATTAAGGGAACCTAACTGCTCTCTTATGTCTTCTTAAATAGCTTGGGTATCAAATGCCAGCCAGTTAGTTATTCTTATTCTGTTTTTTCCAATCCAAAAATTATTCTTTTTGTGAGATAAAACAGCAACATAATACGTTGAACAATTCTGCCTTCTCTCCATCACTTTATCATCATCACATCTACCCCAAAATTGAATCCCAGACAGAATATCACAGTTGGAAGGAGCATCAGAGGCTATCTAGTCTAAATGATATTTTATCATTGGTGTGCTTCATAACTATTATACCATGTGTAGCACTCATAGAGTTTCCTTTTCAGATGATAAATACCCAAGTAGGTTATACCAGATTGAAATACTATGTGGATTCACATCTTTTCAAAACTATAATTTGTGTTCATCACATTTATTTTTAGTCCAATAGGAAAAATTAGTTCAAAACAGATATATTTAATAAAAAAGGGTAATAAGAAAACAAACACAATTCCCATCTTACCCTCATGTTATTTTCTCACACCCCCAATGTTTTTTCTAGTGCAACCACACAAGCCATATATGGGAAGAATGATCACACCTTGAAAACATGTGGGGAAGAACAAATGTTCAAAGAGAGGCAATGAACCAATCAGCCAATAAGCGTTTATTAAAGTACATTATATTCCAGATCCAGTTCTAAGGACCAGGGATACAGAATTAAAAAACAATGTAATATAAACTCTCAAAAACATATTCTATTGATAACGTTCAATAATGATAATAATATCAATAATAAAATCATAGATATATAAACATATACAAAATAAATACAAGATAATGTGGGGAATATTAGCCATGAGGGAGATCAAAAAAGGCTGCAATAAGGAAGAACAAACTTGATCTAAGCTTTGAAGGAAACAGGATTCCCTCTCTCTTCATGGTTGCAGAATAAAAAGATTGATGAAGGGAAAGGTTTTTCCTTTTATATATCTATTAAGTTTTCAGCCATAAATTGCTTGAAACAAATTTACTGTCAAGCTTCTGTGTAATTCATAGTAGTGAAATAAAAAAGGATTATCTATTTTCAAAAACTGGACTACTCCATTTATCCTATACATGCATATTAATAAGAGGGGGAAAATAAAGGGAAAAAATCCTTAACTGGAATGACTTCAAGGCATCTTAATTTTCTCCATACTTTGCTCCAAATTCCTTCTTTTATTATTAATATATGGGTAGGCAATTAACTGTTGCACCTAAGTTTGAACCCTGACCTTGATGCTAAGTTTATCCTGCTTTTATGAAGTCTCCATCTACTTCCTTCTTCTGCTTAGATGATCTGTAGTATAATCTGTTGACAATAGCATTTCTGTCCTTCTTGTGTTGATCTTCACTTACATACTTTCCACCCCCAAGGTATGCATCTTAGGTTCCCTCATACTCAGATTTTCCTGTAGGGTTAGTAGGACAATAAAATCATAGATTGTTTAGTTGTTTTTCCCTCTTCCCATTTCTCCAGCATTCCTGGAAGACAGATCATTTGTACTCCTAACTATCTTTTGTGTTGGTCTTGAGACTTCATTAAGAAATACCAGGATTGGGTGTTGTTTATGATGGCCTAAATCAACTTGATCCTTGTAGTCATTATCAAAGAATACCTTTGTGGAAAAGGGGACCATCATAGTCCTCCAACACAAACTGCCAACCATTACCAATTCCTGACCAGGAAAGTGAATCTAGAAGAAAATTTAAAGCACTTAGAAATAGAAGTAGGTGTCATTATAAGCCAGATGATTCATGTGCCACAAATTACATCTGATCCTGATGGAGACATTCCAAGACCTTGAATCCAAGAGCTCTGAGGATTGAGAATTGCAATGTATTCCAGATCTCTGTGCTTATTTTCAGCTCAAGCTCTTTCACCACAAACAAGGGAAAGAATCTTTGTAGAAAAGAGAGAATAGCATCTCCTTAATGGGATGTATTAATAATTAACATTTATCAATTAACTAACCTTCCATCTCTGTTACCACTACCAGTAGGCCATTGGTAGACTTCTAAAGATAGTTAAACCAAGATTCTTGGGAGCAGCAGTGCTTCTTCAACTATCAATTAGCCTGGCCTCCCCAGATGCTGATCAGGTGACCAAACCTTGTGAAGTGAATCTTCTGCAGGTATTGTAATTACATTTCCTTAGGAATATAATAGTATTGGAACATATTTATTATTGAGTATAATAATATTATATGATAAATACATATTTAGTATTTTCTGAAATATATGATCACATGATAATCATAACAATAGGAATAACAATAGTGATAAATATCTAACATATTTACTAATTAAAGAAATATATAAAATTTATATTATTATATAATATATAACACATAATAAACTTAAATAAACAGGCAGCTAGATGAGTCAATGATCAGAGCACTGGCCCTAGAATTGGAAGGGCCAGTCCTGAGTTCAAATCCAGTCTCAGACACTTGATATTTACTATATAAAACACTTGACCCTGATTTCCTGGCAAAAATAAAATAAAATATATTTAAAAAGAAATAAACTTAAGGACAAACTACAACAATGCACCTCAATATGTGAGCATATGTTTGGTGACCATAGTTTCAACTTACAAGGACTCCTCAATATCTGAAATAAATGCAAGGAGACAAAATGTGAAGCATCCCCTTGACTAGGTAATCATTGGTGAATTATATTTGGTTAGATAAGGAACATGATTTTATTGTATGATATCTATGGCAAGCTGGTCCTATACATAATAAGTAATATAGACAGATATAGATAGGTAATATAGACAGGCACCCCTTCTTTTTTGGTGCTCATTTCGCCTTCATTAATTTTCCTCCACCACCATCTTTATTTTCAGTATTCACCTTTTGCCTATCAAAATCAGCGCATTTATGTGAATGTAGCTGTGTTTAAATTACTATGTTATTTACCTCTCTCAAGGGAAATGCCTATGTATGTATATACATAAGTATGGCAAGGGTTCACAAGGTGGTCAGAAAAGAAATACAAGACCTCTCTCAAGGCCTTTCTTAAGAAGGTTAGAATTGATTGTATGACATGGGAGACACTGGCACAGCATAGCATGCCCTCATCATTGAGGGTACAGAGGGTACTGTGCTCCATGAGCAAAGCAAAATTGAATTATCTTAGAAGAAATGCAAGATGCACAAAGTTAGAGAATCCATCCTAAATGTTCATAGAGACTATTTGTGCCTGACCTGTAGCAGAGCATTCTGAGTTCATATGGCCACATATTGGCCATAGTCCAACACATCAATTTGACTCTAACATGGTGATGTCATTTTCTCTTTGAGAACAAAGGACAACAACCAACCAACCAATCATATCAAAAGATAGAACAAAAACTATTATTTTCTACTAAGGGAAGCTGAAGCAATAGCATTAGAAGAAGTTAGTTGCTGCTTGAATAGGCTCCTGCAATCCTACCACAGGTGCTGGTCCACTTGTTGAGTCACATCCAACTCTTTGTGATCCTTTTGAGGGTTTTCTTGGCAAAGATACTGGAGTGCCTTGTTATTTCCTTCTTCAGCTCATTTTACAGATAAGGAAACTGAGACAAATAGGATTAAGTGATCTGTCCAGCATTATATAGCTAATAAGTGTCTGAGATTGGATTTGAATTCAGGCCTTCCTGATTCTGGGCCTGGCATTCTATCCACTGCATCACCTTGTCTGTCTATTCCTCCTGCACAAAATATCATCTCTGAAGTGAATTCTACCTTGGTTGATGTTAAATATCTTAGTAAAATATCCTATATCACACTGGATGAGCATTTTCTCATCCTTAAGCCCAGAGACACAGAGGGGACATTGGCTTGTGAGGGAGAAGACCTGGGTTCTAAACTTTGACTCTATAGACTTTGAGCAATCACATTTCCACTTTGGCCAGATTTACCTTCTTATGCTAAGTAAAGAATGTAAAATAGATGTTCCCCAATGTCTCTTCTTAAAATTTTTGTAAATATTAGATACATTCCAGTGATTTTGATTGAGTCTTGATCACTTTTTTTTTTCTGAGGCAATTGGGGTTAAATTATTGCCACGCCACACAGCTTGGAAATGTTAAATGTTTGAGACCAGATTTAAATCCAGTTCCTCCTGATTTCAGGGCTGGTGCTCTATGCACTGTGTCTCTTAACTGCCCCAATGACTTTCTTTTTATTCACAATTTGTGTCTCTAATCTACTTATGGTTCCATTTATGCAAAGTAACTTGGACCTCTATTATATATGTATATACTTTCTTTTATATAT
Organism: Sminthopsis crassicaudata; assembly: GCF_048593235.1. NCBI lineage: Eukaryota > Metazoa > Chordata > Mammalia > Dasyuromorphia > Dasyuridae > Sminthopsis > Sminthopsis crassicaudata. Next base: position 271,883,538 of record NC_133617.1, on the reverse strand, counting down.
ATGTAATATATATGCCTTCTATTACATATACATATATGTACACATATATGTATATATGTACATGCATGTGTGTATATATATATGTATATACCTTCTATCTTTGTGTATCTTATAAATATACATCTATTTATTTACATTTCCCCCAATTAGCATATATACTTTGTGAGCACTGGAATTGTATTTTTTTGTTTTTGTGATTGCCACACTATCTAAACCATAGTAAGGAACTTAGTAGATTCTTGTTGATTGGAGACCTGGGTTTGAATCCAAGCTCTCTCACTGATTGTATGATCTTAGGCTGTCAGTTTCCTTATTTGTAAAATGGTGGGATTGGACTAAATGCCTTCCAAAGTTTTTTCGAATTCTGAACTGATAGTACTCTCAGCCTATAAACTATTCTCTAAAGTATTCCAGAATATTCTGTGTTTCTCTTACAACCAGTTGCTATTGCTGTTATTTAATACGATATAAGCTGATATGGCATGACAGAACATACTTTTAAAATTTTCACTCTGTATTATCACAAATCTTTTCTTTCCATATCTACCTCTGACTCATTGCTTCTAAACTTATTTTTATTCCCAACATGACCTTGGCTTTCTCCACCTCTCACTATGCTTTTTTGGCTCTGCTTGCTTCCTTGACTCTATAGTTAATATTTTACCATTCCAAATCAATCGCCACCACCCGCCCCATTCTTTTACCAATCATGACCTTAGTTTAAAAATGCCAGGGTCTCTACTGTATCCAGGGCCATCACAAGTCATCCTGACCTGTGTTGTCACTGGACTATGAATGACCTTGGAGAAGAGAGTAAGGCTGATGACTGCACAGTTCTACCTCGCTTAAATACAATTCACCCTCCTGATGTCATTGGTCTTCTTAGAGAATAAAGGACAAGCAACAAGAGCCAATTTTCCACACTTGGCCACCCCTCACTCCTAACCTTTTCTGCTCCTTCCTTGATGCTATGAAATGATGATCAAAATGATGTCAAATGAATCTGCTATAAATTCATGTTATTTAATGTTGAACAGGTAGGTAACCTAGTTTCAAATTCCAATTTGTCACTTACTCTCTGACTCTGGGCAAACTACATTACCTCCTTAGACCTTAGTCATCTAATCTATAAAATCAAGGAAGGGCACTAATGTGACTTCTGACATCCCTTCAACCTCTAGACATCTGACCCTCTGATACTGCTCTCATCTGCACTCTCATTGCTGTACAACAGTTGTTCTTTCTTGGTTGATTTTTTTTTGCCTTCTTCACAGTAACTATTTTAAACCTCTTTCCTCAAGCTTCATACTTTATACCAGACCTCTGAAGTCTCAACAGATGTTCCTTTATATTAAGGGATCAAAGATGTCTGTGGTCATTTATTTGTTCAAAAAATCTTCAGTGGCTCCCTGTTGCCTTTAAGACAAATTGCAAATTCCTCTGCACAGTTTTCAAGGCTTTGTACAAAATTTTGCTACAACCCATTTTTGTTAGCCTCATGTCAGATTTTTGACCCTTCACAAACAATAAGTTATAACCAAATTGCATCATAGAAAAATCAATAAAACAGTAGGAGAAAAGGTAGAAAAGAAAGACTCAAGATATACAGCCATAAAGGTGAAAATAGTTTTATTTTACCTGGAAAATCATCTCAGGCAATATTGTGCAGTGTAATGGGAACACATAAATCATACACAAATATGTGGTGAATCCTATCAAGTTAGAATTTGAGACTTCAGAGATTGTTTAATTATCCTCTGTATTAGCCCAGAGAAATGATCTTGACTCAATAATAATTAGTCATTTAGACTAAAATTCAGATTTCTTAATCCCCTCCTTGTTCAATCATCTTTTCATGGTAGTATTTCTGCCCTTTAGTGTCCTTGGTTTTCTTCAAGACCCAATTCAAAACTTATCTTTTCCTGGAAACCTTGTTCTCTCCCCACATCTGCTAGTTTTTCTTTTGAGATCACCTACCATCTTACAGATACATATATGCTATCATCCCTATTAGGGGAGCAGGAACTTTTTTACCCTTATTTGTAATTTAGCATTTAGCACAATGACTGGAAGATATTAAATGCTTAATAAATGTTTCTGGACCAACAACTCTACCCTCCTAATTATTTCATATAATCAACTACATCATTTGTGGATCCTCGTGCTTTGGGATGGAGGTGAAACTCATAATTCACATTCCTCTTGAAAGACTGAGCCACTGAGACCTTTGCTAGGATTGCTACAGAATGCAGATTAATAGAAGGGTGCCTATATCTGGTGGATATAACCCACAGAAGTAGGGCTTCAGAATAAAATCAACAACTAGGCTTGACAATGTGTGGAGGATGAAATATGTTTTCGACCACTGCTACTTGCTAGTTATGACATTTCTCTGTATATGTGTGCATGAGCAGAAAAAAAAAAAAACAGTGCTCAGAATGATCTCTCTAGTTCATTTCACCTTGAAAACTAAGATCCTTTTACTTTACTATTTCAGTCAACCTCCCCACAAACTTGGCAGAGCAGCTGAGATGCCAGAGGAAGGATTGGAGCCTGTCACCCAACCATTGAGGGAGGCAAAGGTGTTTCCACATGTCTTGCTGAGTTATGGAAATGCATATCTTGTGCTCTGCTCTCCAGCAGAGACTTTCTGTTTAATACCCAAAGTTCTTTCAGATTTTATTGTGACAAGTGGTGTAGTACCATGTTCAAGGAAGAATTTTGGGATGCGTGCCTTGGAAACTTTTTTTTTTGGTTGCCCATCTGTTTTGCTTGTCGCAATTCCTGTTTGTTTAAGATGTACATGTGCCAGAAATGTGGAAAGAATGTGTATAGCGACAAGTGATATAGAGCCATTTTCACACTGGACTTATGGGAAGCATGTGTTGCCCATCTGTGAAGTTCTCATTTTATGCAAATTTAGAAAATATATTCTTATGTCATGTTGTCTTAATGCCCAGGGGTAGTTTGTAACATGCAAATGGAAGAAGTGGATGGGAAAGAAGGGACCTTGTGTTGTGTGTAAAAGTAGCCTCACCCTGACTAGGAAGTTGAATTGTGGATGGTTGTCATTTGCCTTAATTGAAAAATAGAGGGGGGGGGAGTTTTCCATTTTGAATCAGTTCTCCATCCAGGGGAATGAGATGCAGGCTGAAAACAGGCCTTTGAGAGGACCATTTTTCAGATATACAGAACAAAGCCATTAATGTCCATAACAGAAGGTATTTTCTCTTAACAAATAGTAAAAGAATGCACCAATACTTCCTTATGAACTATTCAGTTAGTTTGACCAACTTTTGCTAATGTTATCAGCCCAAGGAGTAAGGGGGTAGGACCTTCTTGTGGGAGAGATGTCATTTTCAAGTTTATGAGGAACTACTATCCTTGGGATCATCAGAATTTATTGAGAACTTATTTATAAATAAACCTCAAATACCAACCAATCAAATCTATTTCTGACTAAATCTCCATATTAATATCCATGGTTTAGCCTTTGCTTAAAAACCACCTATAAGTGGAAAACCCACTCTGTCAAAAGTGGTGAAATATTGTATTATTGTAGTTCAGTCTTGTCTAATTCATCATGATCCCATTTAGAATTTTCTTGGTAAAGAAAATTTCCGTCTTTAGCTCATGTGACAGATGAGGAAACTGAGGCAAACAGATTGAAGTAATTTACTTAGTCACACAAATGTCTGAGACTGGATTTAAATTCTATCCATTGTGTCACCTAGGTAAGGCAGTTAAGTATACTTTTCATCATATAAAAGTTAGGAAGTTCTGTGACATATCAAACCATACATTACTCTTGCTATCTATGGCCAAGTAGAAAAAGTCTAGCCCTTCTTCCCCCTGGCAGTGTTTCCATTATTTGAAGATTGTTGTGTCTCTAGCCCTCTTATCACCTGGTCACACTTTTCAGATTTTCTATACATCTTTCCTAAGATGTACTGAACATAGAGCTCTAAATGTGGTGTGATTAAGGCAGAGTTCCATAATACCATTATCTCTTTGGCAGAGACTGTGCATCTCTTCATATAGCCCAAAGCTTGTGTATGTATGTGTGTGTGTGTGTTTATGTGTCTGTGTGTGTGTATGAGCACATGCCATGTGATATTATTGACCCAAATGGAAGTTTTGTTAAACCTTGAGCTCTTTTTTCCCCCAAAGAAATTGTTGTATATTTATGTTTCCCCAACCACATGCCATTTTAAATGATCCTCTTTGTATTATTATCTTTCTTAGGGGGAAAGAGAAAACCCTCACAACTTTCCAACAGAAAACATAAAAAGAAAAAAAAAAGATACTTGTCATAAATATATGAGGTTAAATACAATGAATTCTCACATTGGATTTATCCAAAAATATGTTTCATTCTTACTCTGAATCCATCAATGCAGCCTCTGACGCTGAGATGCAACAATGTATTGTTCAGTTCTCTGCTGCTTGTGCAAAGTTTGGCCTAATAACACCAAAAAAACCCCCAAAAAACAGCAGTTCTCCACCAGACAGCACCACACCATCTATACTTGGAACCTTTGGTTATAGCAAATGGAGAAATATTGAACGTTGTGGATAAATTCACTTACCTTGGTAGTATATTGTCCAGGAATATACATCTAGATGATAATGTTAATGTATGCATTTCCAGAATTAACTCAGTATTCATGAGGCTCCAAAGGAAAGTGTGGGAGAAGTATTAGACTTCCTAGCAAATTGAAGGTCTACAGACTATTGTACTGATCTCATTGTTGTATATTTGTAACTGAACAATATACCAGAACCATACCAGGAAACTGAATTGATTCCATCTGAATTGTTTTTAAAAGATTCTGAAGACCAGTTGGCAGTATAAAGTACCTGACACTGAAGTCCTTTCTCAAGCTGAACTCCCAAGCATCCAAACTCTTCTCCAGAGAGTGCTATTCTGATGTGTTGGCCATATAGTTCAAATGCAAAACATACACTTGCCTAAAATATTACTTTATGAAAAACTCACAGATGGCAATCACTCCCATGGAGGTCAGAAGAAGTGATATGAGGTCACTCTCCATATCTCTGAAGGACTTTAAAACTGATTATGAGACATGAGAGATATTGGCACAGGACTACCTAGTATGGCATGCATACATCAAAGAAATTGCTGCATTCTATGAGCAAAACAGAGAAATGTGATATGTACAAATTCAGAGACACATTCACTCCAAGTGTTAATAAGGACTTTTTGTGCTGACCTATGGTAATGCCTTCTGAGCTTATATTGGTTTAATCAGACACAATCAGAAATACTGTACCTTGACCCCAATATAGCTGAGGTTATTTTGGTCTTCTTTGAGAATGATTGAAAATAACCAACCAATCTTAAAGTGGGAGGCATCTATCTCCATTATCTATCTTCCGCAATGAAATCACATGCTTATAAATTTGATTATTTTTAAAAATCCAAGTTTTACTTTTGTTTCTATAAATTTCATCTCATGGAAGTCAACTCACTTTCAGACTTCCTAGAGAAGAAGGCATTTGGGACAAGATTTAAAGCATTAAGCAGATAAGAAAGTTCTCTTCAAGCTCTGATCTCAAAGAGGTTGAACTTTTTTTACTGAATTTTGAGTTTAGTCATCTCTCCAACTCACAAATCAAAACCTTAACCAATCAGACTCTTTCATTTAATGTGTCTACTATTACCTCCTAATTTTATTCCAACTTGTTAACAAAGATGCTTAAAAAACACAAGTCCAAGGATAGAACTTTGAATCACTACATTAAATACATCCCTTCAAACTAACCTCAACCCACTAATGATCTCCACTTTGGTCTAGCTTCTGTTCAGCTGTCAAATTGATCTTTCAGAAGCTCACAGGTCTAATACTGTCTTCCATATGCAATAAATTTCTGTGCCTTTCTGTTACCTCCAGAATCAAATACAAAAATCCTTTGGTTGTCCTTTTTTAACATAGCCCCTTCCAACTTTCCTATTCTTCTTTCTTTTTACTCCTTTCTTCATACTCTGAGTCCAGTAACAGGGAACATCTTGCTTTTCCTTTCATAGAACACTCTATCTCTCAATTTTGTGCATTTTCCCTGACTATTTGTTGCCCATCCTTAATCTCAATGTCTTTCCTTTAAAATGACCCCATTTTCCCCATTATATACATTGTTTGCACATACTTGTTTGTTCATTGTCACTTCCATTGAACTGTGAACTTCTTGAGAGTAGGAGCTATTTTTATGCCTTTCTTTGTATCTTCATTGTCTAAATACAGTACTTACCTGGCAGTGTTCTTAATGCAGTACCTACTAGCACTAACATTAACTAACTACCATTGGCATTAACAAATACTAGATGACTGACTAACTGCATAATGACTACATTTTGAGTCCAGTCTTTCAACTAGTTCCAAATCCATCTTGTAATTCACATCTTTTCATCTTGTCCAGAAAGGAAGGATAGTGGTCTTTGTTAAATGTTTGGTTGAAATTTTAAGACACTTTTCACTCTCCTAGTTAAATACTTTAGTTGCCTTGTCTAGAAAGGAAGTTATATGTTCACTTGATATAGCCTCTTCATAATGAAGCTATATTGGCTTTTTAAAAAATTATTGTTTCTTTTTTTTTAAAACTTAAAATCATTCCTTTAATAGTGTAATTTTTAATCGGGTATTCTAGAATTCTCCTATTGTTTGTAAATTTCTCTTTCTTCCCTTTTGGGAATTGGAGACTTTAGTTCTAAGGTACTTCTCTTCAGTTTTTCAAAGATCACTGGAAGTATCAGCAATTACATTTAACAATTCTTTCACACAAGACCCAAATGAGTTCATTCATCTGGTGGCTTTAATTGAGGAAAGTAAGATATCTCTTGAGATTTTAGATTTAAATTCAGAGCCAGAAGAAAATTTAGGGACTTACTGGTCCAATCCCATCTCCCCATTTCATAGATAAGGAAAAAGAAAAAGGAGATAAAGAGATATGGCCAGAGTCACATCTCAATTCTTCCTTCCATTTTTGATTCTACCATTCCAATTCCAATAATCATTTTCCTTGACAGAGAAAATAGAAGGAAAAAAATGAGTTGTTCTTTCTTCTCTCTATCTTTTGGTATTATTTTTTCCATTCCCCTTCAAATATCAAGAGTACTTTGCCTTCCCTTCTTTGACTTCTCTCATCTTCCATATGGCTTAAACTCACACACACACACACACACACACACACACACACACACACATACACACATTTTATTGTATTTAACATTCATCACAGTCTTTAATGCCTTACATACAACCTTTAATTTTTCTCACACTGTTTTTACATTATCTCAGTACTATTATGTATTTTTCTCTTATTAACTATCCTCCATTAGCTACCCAATGATAATGCTAGACTAAAATCACAGCAAATAAAGAAGAGATATAGAAACAAATATATAAACAATACTAGATATAAACTATTATTAAATTGAATATCTCTCCCAAGGAACAGCTCTTGAGAGGTTGTTTGGCATCAAGGCAGCTAGTTAGTATAGTGTAGATATCTGAGGGCCTGAAGCCATCAAATCCAGAATTTAAATCTACTGAGTTATGTGACCTGAGACAAGCCGCTTAACCTTTACCTATTTTGATTTCATTATCTGTAAAAGGAATATAATAATAGCATATTCCTCCCAAGTTGTGATGATCAAATGAATATATTTATAAACTGTTTTCAGTCTTTAAAGTATGACATAAATGCTAGCTATTATCATAGTAATCTAAGGAGTTAGAACAGGGAAGATCCAAGTGGGTTCAATTGCTGATGATTTATGTTTTATACCTTCCATAGGATTATAGAGCATATGAATTGAAAAATATGTTTGAGGAAGTCATGAAGCTATATAATTTTTATGACTTCTATTCACCTGTTTCTATTTTCTCCAAGTTGGTGGAACTTATATATATTTTAGTCTATTTGGGGCCAGTATGAGCAGTTTGAGTGAAGTTGTACCAATCAATCTTTGATTGATCCGAGACTATATATTGACACTATGCAATATTTCCAATAAAATGAGATGAATGGATTATGCTCATGGGTCTATGTCTTGCATTGTTACTCTTCTAGGGACAAGGCAGCAACTCAGTCTCCTGGTAATGAGGATAAATGAGCAGCAGCTACATGGTGCTATGAAAAGTGTTGGAATTAGGAAGACTTGAGTTCAAATCTGGCTTCAGAAACTAGATGTGTGACTCTGGAAAAGCTACTTCACTCCTGCTTGCCTCATATTCTTCAATTCTAAAGTGGGGATGAGAATAGCACCTACCACCCAGGTTGGTTGTGAAGATTAAACGAAATAATATTTGCAAAGTTCAACTAACAATGAGACAATATGATAAGTTGGAAAGGTGTAGATGATTAGTAATAGCTTATTTTCCTCCCCTTGCCACACAAGTTTTGTTTTTGTAAAAAGGGTTTAAGCATCAACAGGGATTCCAGGAGCCTAAGAAGAATTCTAATTGAACTAGGGAAGGCCATGGGATTAAAGGATTGCCATGTGGAAGACTTGTGATAACTTGTGATGACAATCTCTAGGTTGATCTCCTGACTTTGAAAGTGTTTTTAAGAACTCAATTTTATACTGTAGCTTCTAGATTTCATTTTCAAAATGCTTTCTTCACTTAACCTGATTTAATGGCTTCTTTTCTCTGAACCATAGGGTATAGTGGAAAGAGCAATGAATTTGGAGAGGGTCTGAGTTCAAAATTTGACTCATGCTTACTGCCTGTTTGATCTTGAGCAACTCATTTAACCTTTACACAAACATTTATTAAATGCCAAAATGCAATGCACCTCATGCAGAAATGCAAAGACAAAAATATCTGGTTTTCCCCATCAGTTTCATCATTTATAAAATGAGAGGTGTTCAATGAAGTGACCCTTTTCAGCCATACCATATTCTAAATATGGATGGTGGATTTTTCACCAAAGAGTTTCTTTTCTCTAGCATTGTTAAGTGTCTTCAAAAACTGGCACTAGGAAACACTATCTACCAAAAGATTGAGTATCTGACCCAGAAAAATATAGGAATTAAGAGAATGGTTTACACAATTGTCCTATTATAGGAAGGCAACATGATGCAGCAAGGTGCTGAATTTGGAGTCAGGAGAACTAGAGTTCCAATCCTCATCTGACATTTGTTAGCTACTTCTCTTAGACTCAGTTTCCTCCTCTATAAAACAGGATGATAATACCTCTACCTGCTTTCCTCATAAGAGTGTTGTAAAGATCAAAAGAGATGATATATATGAAATGTTTTGCAAATGCTAAAAATTGCAGCTAATTGTAATTTTCATAATTATCTCATTTTCTTTTTTAATGGGGTTCAAGCAAAAATAATTCTGGGATAAATCACCTACCTGCTGTTATTTATTTTATATTTAATATGCTATTGCACAATTGGCTAAAATAAACACTTTTAAAAATTAAATAAAATATTTAGATGTAAGCTCATCTTCTGTAAACTCACTAAAAGAATCTTCAACATAACTTTCTTAGTAAACCTAGTTCTGTTCCCACAGAAACAGTTCTCTCCTAGGTCATTATATTTTTTCATTCCATGTAGCTTAGATATTATGACTATTTGATATAGTAACATCCATTAAATATTTTATTAGATTTTTATTACTTAATGTCATTTCTACATGATTTTAAGCAACAGGTCTATCGGTGTTAATGATGCAATTCCTGTACAATTGGTTGAGTTCATCAAGATAAATATTTTGAAATCTGTAATTGTAGCTTGATTTGTTGTTTTTTAGCTCATGACAGACAATAAGCATCTGATATATAATTCTGGCCATCAGATCATGTCTTCCTATATATTTCATACATACTAAATTTTTATTGCCTTGAAATTAAATCAAGTCAAAAAGCCAGGCACCCTGCTAAAAACTAGTGATACAAAGAAGGGCTAAATAAAAAAAGTCCCTGATCTCAAGCAGCAATCTAATGGACAGATATCACAGGCAAACAACCATGTTTATATACATGCAAACATATGCATTTGTAAATAATATACATAATAGACATGTATACATATATACCTATATATATGTGTGTATATGTATGCATATCTATATATGCATATATATGTGTGTATATATATATGTATATATATATATATGCATATATATATACATATATATATATGAATATAATTTGGATGTAGTAATATCCAAAGAAAGACACTAATATTGAAGGGAATTGGAAACAGCTTTTTGTAAAAGGTAAGATTTACCTGAGACTTCTTAGAGCTAGTAATGTAGTGTCCTAGAAATAGCAAAAAGACCAGTGTCACTGGATTTTAGCACAGAGGACAATAAAGTAGGGGAAAACCCTGGAAAAGTAGAAGGGGCTTTAAAAGTTCAGATAGAATTATGCATCATACTCTTTCCATCATTTCTTGCATCATCATTCTTCATCATTAACCTTTGACAGAAGAGCTTCTATAATGTAAGGACAAAAGTCAAATTGCAAAGAAATTGTGCCATAAGATATAGATCAAAGAAGTTGGCTGTGAATGGTTGGAGAGATGTAATAAAATAACTTCACTGGATACAAAAGTGAAGGAAAGGTATTGGCAGAGGAGGAGGCTATATTGAATTTCAGATATATTTATGAATAATTAAGAGTAAAAGATTGAAAATGTATAAAAGAAAATAGTGTTGGAGAAAGGGATTAGAAAGGTGAGAGGAAATAGAATCAAGTACACAAATATATAAATTAGCCTTCACAAGGATTAAGAAATTGATAAAAAATGAATCAAAAGAAGTAGAAATGGCTAGTAATGATAGTTTCAAAAAGAAACTCATTTGACAAAATTCAGTAAAGCATAAGTTGTATTTAGTGAGTGATAAGGGATTGTCTAGTTCATGTTTTTCTTTTAGAAAAAATCTCTGAGCAGGAGGTAAGGGAGGAAGAGAAAAGGGAACACCTGAAGAGTGGAGGAAGAATGAAGAATTTGATTTTGTGCATGCTTGTAACTATGAAGAACACAAAAGCACATTCACTATAACTTTCTGTAGGGTTATACATTCTTAAGATATCAGGCAGACAACTACATAAAATACCAGTGAATAAGGTTAGACCTAATATTATCAGCTTTTTCTTAAATGAACCCTTTTTTTCTATCATAGAAAGAAGCAATAAAATGACATGTTGCTCTTATCTTTTATTTAATGCTCATTTTGTGACTTTACTAAAACTATGGGGAAAAGATGGTTTTCCTTTTCCTTATTTTTAACATATTCATTTTTTAAAATATATAAAGTCTTTGTTTAAAAAAAACAGTGTTAAAAACAAGAAAGTGTTTGGAGTTCCAGGTAGACATTTGATTTTTTTTTTTGCATAAAAGAAATTAGAAATTAAAACCAAAAGACAGATTTGACTATATAATAATCTTACCATTAGTATTATCTGTGGTATTAATTCATCTTGATCATTGTGAATAATCTTTTAATTATGTTGTGACTCCTTTGCAAAATTTTATTCTATATTTTTGCTTCAATATTAATTAGGGACATTGGTCCATGGATTTCATTCTCTATTTTGCTTCACTCCAGTTTATGTATCTATATCATGTTTGTGTCATAGAAAAATTTTGGTAGAGTACTCTCTTTTCTTATGTTTTGCAGTTTATATAATTTTGAAATCAATTTATTTTGGACATTTTGTAAATATATCTTGTCTTAGGAACTTTATTTCCCTTTCTGTGTTAGGTTTTTTTCCCTTAGAGTTCAATTTATTTAATTTTTCTATTTGTTGTCTTATTAATCTGCTTAGTATATATTTTCATAAATATTAACCTACTTCATACAAGGTATCCATTTCAATGGCCTCTTTGCCTATGTTACTTATGACTCAACTCTCCAGATCTTGCCTGCTTAATATTTATTGGTGGCCATCACAAACCTGTCCCTTACTCACTATGAGCCTTGCTGTTTTCTGCACATAGTACCCTTTAGTTTTGGAATAATTATCAGATCACCACAGTCATTCTTGTAAAGGATATGTCTGTTGATTTTCCTGCTCTATTCATAAAGTCCTATTACTTTGTAGTTCAAGATATCCTTCCTTCTTTGTCTACCACTCTTTATATGCTATCACCCCTAATTAAAATTTAAGCTCCTTGAGAAAAGGGATTTTTATTTGTATTTGTATACTTAGTGCTAAGCAGTGTCTGACACATGGTAAACATTTAATGAATGCTTCTCCCTTATTTATTCATTCATTCATTCATTTGTTTTTTATTTATTGAAATTTTTTTTTTGTTTGTTTTTGATACTGGCTTTTTTTTTCTTTTTTAAAAAATCAGATTACCTAATGGTTTAGTAGTTTTTTTAACTGTCCTCATTTTATTTATCAATTCATTTTTTTAACTTTCAATTTTATTGATGTTATTTGTTCTGAGTCACGGGATCTTTAGGATTAGATTATTTAGTCTCCACTTAAATTAGAGTCCTTTCTTCAAAAGTGCTTTATTGATTTTAACATTTATTTTGTTGTGTTAAGTATTTTACATGTTTATATTTCTGGTTTTCTGCATTTGTGCATTACATTTTTATGTAAAGGTAGCCTACATAGCTGATTAATATAAACTCCTTTCAATTACTTTTTGGTAATTAGGAATACCATACTTAGCATTTTAAAAATTCTATTTAGATTCTTAATTTCTTACATAATTTTTAAAGGTTTATTAGGTTTGAATGGGGTACATTGAGGATCCCAAATATTTAATTTTGCTATTCGTTTCTCTCCATAATTTGATTCATTTTTCTTTAAATACTTACATGCTAAGTTAAAATATTAATTTTTATTGCCTATTGTATGTTTTAGCATAGTTTGATTTAGTTTCTATCTCAACTCTTTTAATCTCATTTTGCTGTTATTTATATGAGATCATAATTACTGCTTCCTCCTTTTTTGAGTTCAAATGATGCATTAATACATTCTTCTCCAGAATCTTAACTCTGTGTGAATATTTGTTTCAAGTGCTTTTTGAAAATTAATATATTGTTCAATTCTCCTTTGTAAACCATGTATATATCCTTTTCCTTTTTATGAGTGAGTTCATCTCATTCATATTTACAGACATCATTGTTTGTTTCCTTCTAACAACTTTTTTAAAATTATACTTTTTACTCTTCGTTCCTCAGTTCTCTTTCTTTGCCTCTCTCTTTCTGTGTGAACAATGCTGATGATATATAATCGAAAAGATCTGTTTCTACTCTACAGTCCCACCTCTCTTCTCTCATTCAATATTGATTGTTTCTCACCTTTTCTTTTCTTTCCTTTTACCTCTTTTTTATGAGCTGCTCTCTAAAACTGAAGTTGTTTTGTTTGTAATCACCCTGTCCTCAATTTTACCTTTCCTACATTTCCAGCTTTGCATTTCAACCTTGACTTTGGCCATTTCCTTATCTTCTATACCCATTTAATTAAGAATTGCAGTTTCTACCACACAGGATCACATATTTCAAGCTAGAAGGGACAGTAGATATCAACTGGTCTAGAACTGCTTTTTTTTTTTTTTTATTTTACAGTTGAGTAAAATGAGACCCAGGGAAGTTATATGATTTGCTGTTCACAGGGCAGAGACATCATTTAAACTCAGGTCTTATGACTAACTTCAGAGGTATTTCTACTACTCCAATCTCATTTATCTTTCTCCACTCACATAGCCATTGCCCTAGTCTAGCTCCTTTTCACATTTCTCCTGAACTATCTAATTCCCTCCTAATTGGTCTACCTGATTCCAACTTTTCTTGTTCTCACTGGACAATTATAATAGCTATAGCATCATTGATCCAAATCCTCCAAAGGAGAATGTAACTATGGACCAAGTGGAACTAAGAACCAGTTACATGAAGCAACCTACTTAAAGTCACATATACATCATTAGCTGTCAAAATAATCTTTTTAAAGCACATGACAGACCTTTCTGTTATTTCAGTTGCTTCATATTGTATATAGGGTAAAATATACCTCAATTTACCATTTGAGGGGTCGTTTGAATCATTATTTCATATCATTAGGGTCTCTGATTACAAATCCTTTATAAAGTTATTAGGGCATAGAGGACAGAGAATAATAAAATCACAGAATCCTAGTGACTAAAGAACCCTAAGAAGTCATCTAGCACATCTTCCACCCAAAGCACGCAATCTTCTTCCTACCAAATCTCCAACAAGAGATTATTCAGATTGTACTTAAAAACTTCTAATAAAACCATATGTACTTTCCCTGAAAGCAGTCTGTCTATGTCTAGGTAACTAAGTGGTTGTAAAGTTTTTCTTTAAATTGAGCTAGAATCTGCTTTCCTCCTGCCTATTTTTCACCCATTTGTCTGAGATGCAATAGAACGTATATAATGCTTCTTTTCTTTGACATCCTAGAAGTAATAAAAAAAACAATAAAACAACAATAACATATAGTACTTACTATCTGCATATGCTATTCTAATTGCTTCATAATTATTACCTCATTTGATTCTTATAAGACCTGGAAATTAGATGTTTTTATCATCCCTATTTTACACACAAGGAAACTGAGGTGATTGAAAAAAAATTAAATGACTTTCCCCAGATCATACAGCATGTATCTAAAGAGAGATTTGACTTTATGTCTTCCTGAATCTAGAGCAGCTAGATGGTGCAATTGATAGAATTCCAGGTCCTCATTCAAAAAGATTCCTCTTCCTGAATTCAAATCCTGCCTCAGAAACTTACTAGCTGTGTGACTGAGCAAGTCACTTAACTCTGTTTACCTCAGTTTTCTCATCTGTAAAAAGAGATGGAGAAGGAAATGGCAAACCACTCCAGTATCTTTGTCAAGAAAACCCTATGTAGGGACATGAAGGGTTGGACACAACTGAAATGATGAACAACTTCCTGACTCTAGGCCTGGTCTTTTCATTTTGGATAAACCCTTTTAGTTCCTTCAACTGTATGATATGGTTTTTATATACCTTCACCGTCTGGGTCACTCTCCTTTAGATGAACTAGCTTGACAGTATCCTTTCCAAATTCTATTTCAGTTTCTAACAAGATAGTTCTAATAAACCAGAGATAGGTTTAGGGATGGAACAACTTCATTGGTCAGCTTGCCCTTTCAATGCCTTATCTGACTGTCCCATCAGGTACAAAAGTAAGTATCACTCTTTAGCAGTCCCTGATTGAAGAAACATCACCAGGCTCATGACAGGCCTTTAAAATACTTATTATTAATTGTCTGATTGAATATTCTCCCAGTTGTGTAATCTAATCAAGATATAGGTTCCTCAGTGCCACAAATTTAGAGTAGAAAAAGTTAGATTTCTCAATTCCAGCAAGAGGCTAAAACTAATTTATATTGAAGACCAAATGTAGTAAGAACCATCAGATCAGTGACCAAAAGGCAACTACCTATTTTCTAGTCCCATAAGAGACCTAGGAGATTACATATTTTACAGATGGAGAACTAAATACAAGAGAGATGAATTAACTTGTCCAATAGATGGAGGTCATCAATTCTTCTGTAACTCATCATCTTAGAGAATTGCTTGGGGGGCCCTGAGAGGTAAAGTTACTTGTCCAAGGCCCCATACCTAGTATGTATCTGAAGCAGGACTTAAAACCATGTCTTCTTGCCTCAAATTTTGAGCTTCTATCTATTATGCCTGTCTGTCTCTTTATTTCCCTTGCCCGGAAGGTAAAAAATCCCCAATGTGAACATATAGAAATAATGCTCTTTGTAGATTAATCCAAAAGAAGATAAACTTAAAAAAAAACTGGTTCTGTTTAGCTCTGGAATTCAAGGAATAATTTGACTTTGAAGAGAACTGGATAAAAACATTAAGGCAAACCCACAAGAGAGTTTTCCACCCACGTTTCTGAGGACTATAGTTAGGAATCAGGGACTTGGCCAAATTCATTTTACTTTGGGGAATCAAGATGACAGCTGATTGTCTAACTGCTTATGTGACTCCAGAGAACGATTACGTGATACAACTTGGCCTGAGCATATCTTCCCTTATCTTGAAAGATGCTGGACAGTTACCAGCCTCGTCCCAGAAAGCATGGCTGGTCAGGGGGCTGCCCCAGGAAATGTGGCATGTTTCTCACGACCAGAGGACTAAAAAAACAGCACTTCAAAACAAGCGACAACAAAAAAAACAACATATTGCCATCCTGCAAAAATCCTAAGTGTGCTGAAAAAAACAACAACATATGGCTGGGTGGGGTGTGACCAAAAGGAATATAGTTATCACGTTTTGAACATTCCTTTTACAGACTTGATAGCAAAGAAATTTTTCTGGGACAGAACATGGAGTGGTCCCAAGGCCTGTCTTTTTGAAAGTGCAACTGGGGAAGAGAAAGGCAAACAGAAGGGTTTAGCTCAGATAAGCTGTAAGCTGAAAAACCCAAGAATGGAACCTCACTCTTGACCCAAGAACACTAAAAGGAACCAATGGGAAGTTTACACACACACACACACACACACACACACACACACACACACACACACATATATATATGTATGTATGTATGTATTTATATATATTTAAAAGTTCCTAGCCTGGTACAATGCTAAGCTTAGGTGAATGGACTGTGCTTGAGCTTCTCTTATTACTAATCCCAAAGGCACTGTCTGCATAGACAAGAAAGCTAGGGGTCCAGTATTATACATCAAGCTTCTGGGTTTCATCTGAAAAGAACAAATAGGTTTCATATAAAATGCCTTGTAGGGACTCTCAAGTATATAACTGTTTCATAACTCAATGGGAAATAACATAGCAGAGCTTAAAGAGCATTGGGATACTATTTTTCAGATTTTGGCATTAATGCTATGTTCATACCTGTTTAAGTCTTAGGGTCATGGAAAGTATATAAACCAAACTCTATGATGGGGCCTACACCTCTAATGACTTGAGTGAGATCCACTGTAATTTTTGGAATCTTCCCTGATAGATTACTAACCTGATGGTTCTTCAATTCATATTTAAACAAATTCCTAGCATACATTTTTTCATTTGATTCTGTCCTTTTAGAAATGCTGTAAGATAGTTATCAAAAGATAACATTGGATGGGTGATTTCATTACTATAGTTTATTCCCTCTATAAGGTCCCACCTTCTCTGCAATTTATAGTCTTATAAAGTTGCTGGGACACATAGATAGATATTAAGTGACTTGTTTAGGATCTCAGGCCGATGTGTCAAAAGCAACAGTTGACTGAGGTTTCAATGTCTCTGCAGTTGACTATTCAATAAAGAGCACTCTGTCTCTTGCTACAGGTAACTAACACTCATTTTATAGGTGAGAAAACTGATAATCATTCAATTAACATTTATTAGGTGCCTAACATGTTCTAGGCACTGTGTTTTGAATATGAGTTCGGTAACTTATTCATGATCACACAACTTGAAAGTGCTTATGGCACTTCTTACCCTGTCAGGTTCATTTCCTAACACAGTATGGACATTGGATAAATCACTTTCTCAGATTTTGATGGTTTGGTCTTTCCTATCATCCTGCAGGGCCTTGTTGCTTGTCTGGAGATGCAAAAGCTGGCATGGCCCATTCCCAGACTTTCTGGAGACTGTTGTTTTATTCTTTCCCCCAGTTTTTTTCCTCCCCCCATTACCTTAAGATTAGATATAACATTGAGAGAAGAAACAACAGGAACAATATTTTCTCTACCTCCAGTGGTAGTCCTGGTAAGGGGATAAAGTCCTAAGGTATTTTCTTCCAATTCCCTGGCTAGTATGTTCAACTGAGATTGGAGAGAGAGCTAGTAAGAATTAGTCAAGGATTTACTGAGTGCTGGTATTTTCCCCACTGAAGGCACTTGAGACAGCTGAGTGTTACAATAAATAGGTTGCTGGGCTTGGAATCAGGATAGAGCTGAGTTCAAATCTATTTGAGGATCCTCATCAGAAAACAACTAAAATAGCACAGTGCCCAGCATTCAATAAATACTTGACTAATTCTTACTAGCTCTCTCCCCAATCTCAGTTGAACATACCAGCCAGGGAATTGGAAGAAAGTTTGCTTTCTTAAGTCAGTGTTGTTGTTGTTGTTGTTTTGTTCTTTTTTTTAATGGACCCTAGTTCTGGCTATGCATTCAATCAACAATCCATTTCTTCATCACCTTGTTAGCTGATCATAATTAGTTACAAGATGTTTGTATGTGTTCCAGATGAGGGAACAGGGAACTTCTATTATATGCCCCCATGCATTTCCTCTCCCAATCTCTTCCTTTTAGATTTGTGCTTGCTCACTGCCTCTCCCTATGCCCACTCCCCATCACATTTGTTTTCTACAGGACTAGCATGTAGTTCCAATTAGGCTTTCCAAACTGATTTCACATTATTTCCCCTCATGCCCTACCTGAAATGATGTTCTTGCTTTTGCCCTATTGATGACAAGGTATCTCCTACTTTCATATTTTTGCCCAAGTTATCTCCTATATCCAGAATGCTCTTCTTCCTCACATCTTCTTTCTAAACCCTTTGAAGCTCAGCTCAAATGATACATTCCACATAAAACTTTTCCTAATCTTTTCCCCTAGTTAGTGCTTCTTTGTCTCATCCAAATCCTATTTTTTTTTTTTTTGCTGAGGCAATTGGGTTAAGTGATTTGCCCAGAGTCACACAGCTAGGACATATTAAGTGTTTGAGGCCAAATTTAAACTCAGATTCTCTTGACTGCAGGGCTGGTGTTCTATCCACTGTGCCACCTAGCTGCCCCAGCAATATAACTATTTAAAAAGTCAGTTAAACAACTGCTTTGAGGGGCTGCACAATGGCAAATGTCTAGTTCAAATGATTTTTTTTTCTTACTAAATTGCCCAAATTGACCTGTTGTTTTGGCCTTGTTTAGAGACAGCTTGAGGCAGTTTTGCCAAAACCTAAGTTAGCTTTGCTTCATTAAAATATAATTTGTAGCTTTGCCTCTGCCAGTTATTTACCAAACCTCAAGCTCAAATGTATTTTCTTTTTAAATTTAAATTCAGATATCCAGAAAGAGACCTCTGGAAATCCAAGCGTCTCTCCTCTTTTTTTCTTTGAAATTTTCTAATTGGCACTATACTTATGTGTTAGTGTATATGTGTGTGTGTCATACAGACAGATGGACATAGAGATAGAGAGAGAGAAACACACATGAAGAGAAAAATGAGACACACAAAGAAAAAGACAGCCAGACAGAGAAGAGGTGAAGAAATGGAGAGAAAAGAGAGCACAGACAGATGTTTTATATACTTTTCTACTTGACACAGTGGCAAGCAAAAGAGGTACACCAGATGAAATTAAAATGCACTTGAGTATAAGCTACTTTTAAGATATTCCCTTAGTTTTGAGAAAGTCCATGCCATAGAAAGGATATCCATCTGCTGCTACATCATCTGGGAGAATTTCCTAGGATTTTCTTCATGCTGGGCAAAGAGAGATGAGTGGATGCCATTTCTTAAGATGCTTGGACATTCTTGCCCCAAACGCTTTGTGGCAGCATGCTCATTTTGGCAGTGATGGCAGTGGCCATCTGAGAGTATGCAGCCTTCTGAGCCCTCCAAGCTGTCCTGGACATTCAGAGCCCTGCAGAATGAAACGATCTGGGACCAATTAATTGAAAGGAGGAGTAGCTTAGACCTCGAGGCAAGAGCATTAATGGAGCTGGGCTCACTGCTGTGTCACAGGCAGTGCTTGCCAAATGGAGTTGGCTGCAGAGGCGAAGCAGCCTGTCACTCTAGGGGCAGGGCTCATGGGAGGCTGTGGACATTGCATTACAGCAAACAGACTTGGTTTTGCTAGACTCAATTCAATATGGTTCCCTTTGCTAGGGATCTGGCACTGAAGACCAAGCTTCCTGGGAGGAGCCATACTGCAGACATGGCCATTTCAATCACTTGGCTTAGCACAGTAGGTCAAAGAAATTGCTGCAAATTCAGGGCTGTAAAGATGCTTAAGACTCAGCTGTCAAGTTGACAATAGAGAGCTCCTGGTGTGAAACTTGTAGCTGGCACTGGAATTTGCCTGATTTTCTAACTCTAGTGGAAATGTCTTTAATAAAAGAGGCAACTTGGATTTTAATGACTTCCTGCAGTGTTGTCATCATTGGCTGTTCTGCAAACCAGTCTGGAGAACTGGCTATAGAGGTATTTCATTGCAAAGGGAAGAAAAAGGCCTAACTATTGCCAAGCCAGTCGCTTGGAATCACTTTTGGACTTTGTGAGACTTAAGAGTAGCAGCAGTTTTTTCTACCAGTGATTTTCAAACTTCGAAATTACCATTCCAGAGGCCAATACAATGTCAACACTGAACAGGGCTTTTACTGTTTCCCATTAAGGTGCTCAAATATCCCTTCTGTATAAATTATTAGCTACATTCCTGAAGGACTATCCTTCCTGGACAATCTACAACAGGGAAAATATACTTGATTACATTCATTACTTGGAACTGCAATAGGTGAAGGCTCCTAAAAAAACACAATTGGTTGCATGCTGATCAACAATTCCAAAGACTTTCTCTTTGTTTAAGCTATCTGTCAGTGATGGGACTGAACCATTACCTTCTATCACTGAGTTCATTAAACCACAATGTGATGCTTAAAAGCAGGGCTTTTTATGTTGTCTTCCAGAAAAGAGAGGATGAACAAAATTGGAAGTGAAATACAGCATAGCATTTTAGACTGTTGTGAATAAATTATGATGAAAATGTTTAAACCTTACACACTGAGACCTCACAGGTCACAATGACCTATTAGGCTATCATGGAACTGCTCAGGATTTGTCTCAACAAAGAGACAAATCAAGTGAGTTATGATTCTCACTGTGTCCTTGGAAGAAGGTGGCTATGAAGAAGAAGAGGATATTTTCCCCCTACATAATCAGAATTCCCTGTTTGTAGCTTCCTCCAGACAAATTCCAGAATAAATAGTGACAATAATGCTAATTGCTTTTGACATGGAGGAGGGGTGGACTAGCCCTTTTAGGTGATAATCACCAAATATAAGTTTATTCTGGCATCCAGGATTTATTTCCAGTTTAACCAAACATATTGATCAACTCATTAAGTGAAAACACATTTAATTCAGAAGTCCTTAAAAATCTATGCACAGATAGAGTGGGAGAAAATCATTACATCTGAATCAGCCTACC
The DNA here is from genome assembly GCF_048593235.1 of Sminthopsis crassicaudata. Lineage (NCBI taxonomy): Eukaryota > Metazoa > Chordata > Mammalia > Dasyuromorphia > Dasyuridae > Sminthopsis > Sminthopsis crassicaudata. The sequence goes on along the minus strand of NC_133617.1, from coordinate 271,862,376 downwards.
AAAGCCTAAGAAGTTTTAGTTCTGATGACTAGTGGAGAAAACTAGAGGTACATCATCTTCATATAAATCAACATTCTCCCAAGTCTCATAATGTTATAGAGAGGACAGAACTGTATGAGAACAATTGCTCAGTGTAGACTTTGCCACAAACTTTGCCATAGAATGCCAGGTGTTACTTGCTGAAGTGGTGTGGGTTTAAGCACTACACTATGGTTACAAATTCAAAGATGTAGAGGCAGAGGAGAGGAATTAACTGTACCACTAAACGTGCTTTTTGAATCTGTCATACTTAATACTTAGGTCTGCCATCTAGTGGGCTCTATAATGATTATATAGCAGAATTTTGTACTCTTAAATTTAACAAAAATATAATCAACTATATGTGAGTAAATAGATTAGTTTATATCCAAAAATAAACACCCCACTCACATCAGGAACTATTCGGTGTGACTACACTGATTACATGGAATCTTCCAAGGATAACTATTTCACAAAAGAAATATAGAATGTAAGATTTAAAAAAAAAACAACTCTCAAGATTATGAGTTAGTTTTTGTTAGTTTTTTTTTCCCCCTCTATCCTTATAAAGTCTAAAGGTAAAACAAAGGAAAGTATTTTACAGAGTCAAGAGAACTGAATTTTATTATTGACACTAATTGCCTACATGACCTGGGGGGGGGGGCAACACAACAGCTTGTTGACTTTTGGTATCTTAATTGGTAAAATAATAGAGCTGGGTTAGAGATGCTTAAATTTTTTTGAGTCATGGACTTCTTTGACAATCTAGTAACCAAGGGACCCCTGCTCAGAGTTATATATTTATGTGAATAAAATAAAATATATAAGGTTACAAAGAAAACAATTACAATCATTTAAATATAATGATCAAAATATTTAAAAAACAAAAACTAATTTCCTGGACCCCAATCTCTTAGGCCCCTTCCAGATCTAATATAAGAATGCTGCTTACTTAATAGCAATGTCCTGCTTAGTAGGTATTTTTAAATGCTTGCCTGGAAATGCTGGGCAACTGAATACCATTATGACTGTGAGTGCCGGTAGAGGGAAAGGAGGTCTTTGTAACAATTATGTATGCATGACTAAGCATTCAGGGCTCACAATTTGACCTCCAGTATAAATTAATCCATAGTATAGCCAGACATTTTATAATGGGTTTCATTATATTCACGCTCCTGAAGAGATGCCAATTTTGTTTAAGATTTCAGGTATTGATTGGCAAGTGTAGTGCTTAATGGAGCCATAAAGCATGTCCAATCTTAAAAATCATTTTCAAAAATCATTAGACTCCTATTCTAATTGTGCAGAAAATGTGCATTAGGTCTGCCTCAATTTACCTAAGCTATTTTTCTAACCCGTTAATCGCCCTTGCCCCATTTTGCTGTTCTTTATAGCATAAGAAGCTGAAATGTAGAATAAGAAGAAAAAATAAAAATCATCTAATTCTACCTCCTTTCATTTTTCAGATATGGGAATTGAGATTTAAAGATATTACATGATTTTCTGAAGTTCATGACCATGGACAATAATAAGAGTTGGGATTTAAAGTCAGGTATTCTTTCTAGTGTACCATGCTGCTTAGGTATCTGTAATTGTAAATATGTCCAGAGATTTGCTGTCCATTTCCATTCCTGAAAAACAAGGAATATACAGGAAAACACCTAACTACATTATTTCCTTCAGTTCTTCATTCCAGAGGCAGCTTGGCAAAGATAAGATTATATTGAATTAAAAATGAAAGACCTAAATTTGAACTGGTGTGTGATCATGACCAAATTCTTTCACCTCTAGGGATTTCTTCATCTGTAAAGAGGAATAGTTGTACCTGCACTGGTAGAATTATTGTAAGAATGAAATATGAAAAAAAAAGAAACTAAAAACTAAGAAAATGTTACCACTTATTATTGAGATTAGGCCAAAAAATCTCTGCTTTTTAAATTACTAGATCTTAGGCTTATTAAAGTCATCTGGACTCTGGTCTGGTTCTGTTTTCCAACTGTCCTCTAAGTGAATTGCAATGGAGGTTTGAAACAATTAGCAATTTGGTGCAGATTGAGACTGTTTGAGGTTCTTAAACTTTACCTTGTGGCATGTACCCTTTTGACAGTTGGATGAAGCCTATGAGTCATAGGATAAAGGAAGATAAATTGATTAAATATAGAAAATAAAACACAAGATTACAAAGAAAACCAATTATATCTAAATACTATTATTAAAATATACATATTTTTAAAAGTCCATTTTTTCTTTCCCCTCCAGTCCAAGTTAAGAATTTTAGTCCTATTTCAGGCTGTTCATTTGTGTCAGCAAGTCTTTTGGGGGAAAAAAAAAGTGTGGTTATGGTCATAACCAGGACTGTTTACTCCAGTGACTTTAAAAGTATTGCTTCATTAAATATGTTCCCTGATGAGCTCTGACAGACATTGCTGGACCGGGATGAAAAAAAGGTTAGAGCCTCCCATTACAACCTCCAGTTTCCATTTTACTTGGGCATAAAATGGCAGTAGGCTATGTGCTTCAGAGAGGTAAGCGGATTGTCTGGGACCTGCAGGATACCACTGAAGCATTATCACAGCAGTGGTGCCCAAACATAATGAGTTTTAATTTTCTATGGGGACTTCCTCACCCACTCACAGCTGGGTCCAGAATGGATGGTGACAATATTGCTCAGTGCTCTTGGGATAGCCATAGATCTTCAGTGAATGCTGTAGCTAAAGCAGGTTGATGATTCCTGGCGGCCAAATCAGGCCTTTAGGAAAGCACATTAACTTTCCTCAAGCCATCAGGGAATAATTGAATTCATTGCAGCATCATAGCTATAAAGTCTGGGACTATTGGTTTAGTCACTTAGAGCTGTTTGCTAATGAGGGGTTACTGTCACAGGTTCATCTCTGCTCCCCCTGTAGGCGTTGCAGAGATAACCATCTGTTCTATGGCTACAGAGTACCTCATAATCAGAGTTCTCCCTGGAGGATGTCAAATTGGAACAACTATACTTGAGCTCTATATGGTACTTTAAGGACCAGGTGGCGGGAGTGGTGGGCAGGGAGGCAATAAATGGGGAAGAGATGCCCTGTCCAATTGTTGATAGTGGTAATTGTTTATATTTATATGATTCTTTATGATTACATAATGCCTTCTATATCTTATGTACTTTGATCACCACTACTAGCATCATTCCCATTTCTTAGCAGAGGAGAATAAGACTTAGAAATAACTTGGCAAAGGACATATCGTTAGGAAATGTTAGAACTAGGACTCAATCTAGACCTCCTAGATGTATCTCCATTATTCCAAGATCTCTCTTGAGGGAAGAGGAGGGAAGAAAGGAAGAATTAACAATCACAAATGTATAGATATATGTGTATGTGACTCAGAAAGTTCCTTAACCCTAATTGCCTCACAGCAAAAAAACAAAAACAAAACAAAACAAAAAACAAACAAAAAAAAAAAACCCTTAAATATATAGTCAATATATGGAGTGAGGGTAGGAGCGGGGGAAAAAAGAGGAAGACTCATTCTTTCAAATATTTATTTAACATATATTGTATATTCATTGAACACTTATTGTTTGCAAAATACTTAGGAGTTCAAATTTAACCTTAAAAATTTATAAGCTGTGTGACCTGAGCAAGTCACTTACACATTTGCCTCAGTTTCCTCATTTGTAAAATGAACTGAAGAAGAAAATGTCAAACCATTCCAGTATCTTTGACAAGAAAACCCCCAATGGGTCACAAAGAGTCATACACAACAACATTAGAAGTTTAAATTATGGAGGTAAGGCACACTCAGATCTTTAGGCTTTGTGGAAAAGAACAGTGGATTTACAGTCTAAGTATTGGGGTTTGAATTCCAGCTTTGCCATTTGTTAGCTGAATAATCTTTAGTGAATAACTTCGATGCTCTGGGCTCCCAATTTCTTTATCTGTTAAATGAGGGATTCTAGAGATCAATTAGATAAAAGTTAAAGCACCTATAACCTAAGAAAGTTGATACAAGGCCACAATTAACTATGGAAGCAGGCTGGGGTAAAATAGTGATTAGAATGCTTGACTTGGAATTAGGAGGGCCTGGGTTCCAGTTGTGAAGATTAACTGAGATAATGTATGTAACACACTTAATAAACTGACATAAATGTTGGTGATGATGGTGAGGAAGATGATAAAGATGATGAGCATGATCATTGTTAGTAGCTTCCTAATCTTGTGGCCCAGGGTTAGAAACATTACCTCTCAGCCTCAGTTTCCTTATCTACAACATGAAAATAATTATAGTATCTCCCTTACAGGGTTGTTGTGAAGATTAAATGAAATAATATCGATAAAATACTTTGTAAAACATCAAGCACTATAGAAATGCAAGCAACAATGAAGATTTGCTATGTGTGGCACAAAGAGAGCATTATAGGAGTTCAGAGCAAGGAGAAACCAGGATACCTGAGTGGGAGTAATGACAATTTTTCCTTTTCCACACACTTTACTCAGGGTGCATGCTGACTTCATCTAGGCTACCCTCAATATTTTCTTGTTCAATTATGTCCAACTCTTTGTGACCACTTTTGAGGTTTTCTTAGCAAAAATACTGGAGTGCTTTGCCAATTCCTTCTTTAGCTCATTTTAAACATGAGGAAAAATGAGATAAACAGCATTAAGTGACTTGCCTAGGATCACACAGCTGGTAAATGTTTGAGGCTGAATTCAAATTCAGGAGGAGTTTTTCTTATTCCAAGTAGTCTATCCATTGTATCACTTAGATGCTTCCACCTTTAATATTAATTGCAAGCAAATTTCATCTTTATAGAAATGTTGAAGGCAGGGGGGAGAAAAGATGCACAGTGAGATTTGCTCTGGGAAGACCATTGCTCTAAGGATGGCATGTTATATAACTGGTTACCACTGTTCATAACAGATACAAGGGCAGCATCATTGCTACCAGATAAACAACTCAAAATAAATGCTCGACTGATGAAGGTCAGGATATGTCTGTAAAGTTAACTGGCCTAGTCAGGGATTGGAATTGTGCCACCAAACTCATTAGCACAGAGATCCAAATAAGAGAGTACAAAGTCTGGACTTTACGCAATTACTGGTATATTGACCTATATTGCTCCTGAGGGGATTGAAAAACTGCTGTGTTTTTGGAATAGCTTATCAATTCCCTAAAAGTTTCCTGTTCTGGACTGATTTAATATACCATGACCTTCTGTCCCTCCAAAGACCTTCTTAGCAAAGAGCTTAAAGTACTGGGAAGGAAAGTGTGTGTGTGTGTGTGTGTGTGTGTGTGTGTGTGTGTGTGTGTGTGCGTGCGTGTGTGTGATATGATACAAAATCAGATTTGAAGAAGACATTCTGAAAATTTTCACTGTAAAGTTTCTGATCACCTACATTAATCTAAATCTCACTATTTTCTCCATAGTGATTTTGGGTATACTTCAGTAGCTCATTCACTAAATTTTGTCCTCTTTCTTTGCAATCACAAGTTAGATCTCACTATTTTCTTCACAGTGATTTTGGGTATACTTCAGTAGCTCAATCACTAAATTTCACCCTCTTTCTTTTCAGTCACACAATTATGTCCTGTGTGGCTAGGAATTCTATAAGGCTAGCTCTGTTGACCATATCACAAACAAAATTCAAGAGGAGATTTCTTTAAATACAGTGTTGGTTCATAGTATAAGGAGTCTCTCTCTTACCTTAAACTTAGGAAGAGCATTTCAAAATAAATAAAGAAATTTAGACTATCTCTTTTGTTCTAGAACAACTACCTGTTTTGGTTCTGTATGGGATCCTACAAATCTCTGAAAGTAATGAAACATGATGTATTCCAGAAAAAACTGAGAATTTTATTTTATTATTAAAAATAAAACCTCAAATAATACACTCTTGATCCATTTTCTGTAGTATTCTCAGGGTCACCAGATGAAAAGATGAAATGTTTTATAATGAATTCACCATTTCAGTTCCAAGATGAGAAGAATAAACTGAGTGAACTCATGAATCGTATCTTTAGCTTGATTTACTTCTTTAAGTGTTTTACCCTCTCAAAGAGAATTGAATATATATTTTGTTCATATTTCCTTTCCTTTTCTCTTTTGTAGGGATTAATCTTTTACATTCTTTCCCTTAGAAAACTAGATTATGTCCCTCCCCGAGGATACATATTTCAAATTTCATGAAAAGTATCAAGACTATGTTTCCCACTGTGGAGGTAAAGAATCATATTTAAAATCTTAATTCCACTTTATTTCAGTTGATTAATTGGTCACTAGATGGCGCCAACAGCTAAGTTGGCAGTTGGAAATTTTTTTTTTTTAATCAGAATGAGGTTCATCAGTCTGTTATCCGATGTTATCATGAACTCTGAAGCAGTATTTCTTTAAAAAAAAAAAAAAAAAAAAAAAAAGCAATAACTAGGAAAACAATTGTGTAGCCTAAATTTGCTGCAATTACGCTTATTTTAGGGTGAATTATTGGACAATTTTTAACATTTATTTATTATACATTGGTAGCCTCTTATTCTTTGTGAACAATTTTATAAATATCTAAGAAAAAAATTAGCTCTCTTTCACTATGGAACTATAATAGATAATATAAGTAAAATCAGATTCAACATTTCAAATAGAATAGATATAAATTTTCATTATAAAACAGAAAACATTTCCTGGCCCCAATAGATGAACAGGTTTTCCTATGTAAGTCTGCTTTCTCTCTACTCTTACAGACCCCAGCATTAGGACAAGCAATGAGGACTAGCGGGCTAGTGGGAAGAGCTATAGTTACTCTTAGAAGCAGATGGCCCTGGTTCAAACATCATTTTTCTAGGCATATATGGACACTTCTCTGACTTTGAATTTCCTTATCTGTGGGATGTGGATAATAATCCCTGCAGTACAGGGTTATTGTTAGCATCAAATAAGATCATATAAACAAGAAAAAAAGAAGAAGAAAACCAGTCAATCATGTAGCACAGGGGAATAGAATGTTCAACTTGGACTCAGGACAACTTCAGTTCAAATTCTCTTTGCCATTTATTAGCTATGTGACCCCAGGCAAGTAAGTTAGACTCTCTTTGCCTCAGCTTCCTTATCTATAAAATGAAGTTGAGAATAGCACCTGACCTACTGAGTTGTCCATAAGGAACAAATGAGACAATATAGGAACTACTTTGAAAACCATCGAGTGCTATGTAAATGTTATCTGTAATAATTATTATTATCATATAATATCATACATATATTTATTAGATATATCAGTTAATATGCTCTAATAGCTTTAAGTTATTTCAGCAGAGCTAGAACAAAGAATTTACTATCTTTTTAGCATATGTAAGAAAGAGAAAAGAACCTGACATTGTTAAGCTATGGACACCCAAACTTCAGGATGATGGATGTGATATACAATTATTATGATCCTTCTAAATCCAGGGGCTCCTTGGTCATTGTGGAGCAGAGGATCTTTTGAACTCATATGTGGGAACTCATCAGAGAGAGCCTTGGGCTAGAATTAATTACTCCTAGAGATCTATAAGAAGCCCAGTCTCTCCATATTCATGAATGGCCTCTCTTTTTTTCCCAAGAGTTGCCTCAATCAGCACCTAAGCATTCTTATACTATTTTGGGTAACTATTATCAGAAGCTTTCTTAAGTTAAGTGACTTGCCCACCAGAGCCTGTCAACCCCATAGACCATATGCTAATCATACCTTCTATTATGTCTCAAAAATCTGCCACTAGTCAGTCTACTCTTTTTTTTTTTTTTTCCTTTGCTTAAGTCAGTCTTTTTGTCTGGAATGCCTTTCACCTCTTCTCTTAATCAATCCAAATCCAAATTTACTTCAATGTCCAGCTTCTCTATTAAGCCTTTCATAATTGCTTTGGATTTATAATGGTATAAATTCTCTCATTCTTCCTTTTTACAGTGTTTCAACCACATCATGTATCACATATATGTCTCCTTGAATAATTTCATAGTTATTTATTATTTTCCCCAAACTAAATCATAAACCCTTAGAAGGTGGCAACCTCATTTCTCCAACTTAAAAAAAAAAAAACATTCTTCAATACATATAGCCACAGCCAGCAAGGTAGTTACACAATAAGTACTTGTTAGCTTTGATTGAATCAAACTTTACTATCAATGTTTCTTCAATATCAGTGATGAGCAGGTAAAACTACTCTCTTCTTTCAAACCTGGCTTGTCTTGTACTTCCCTTCATTTCCCAGGACAAATCTGAACCTCTCAGGTCAGGAAGAATTGGAAAAGGTCATCATCGATTCCATTCTCATGGCTAAGGACTCATAAGATAACCTGTTTAGGAAAATACAGAAACACTACATTTCAGTGTGTACCAATCAAGGCCAAACTATAACCAAAAAAAGCATTTCGTCTTGTGAGGTAAGATGACTTCACTTATCAATGAAATTACTCAATTAGATTTAACTAAAATTAAAAAAAAAAAAAGAACATTCTTCCCCTCCCCCTTCTTTTCTTCCTTTATCTTTTTCTCCTATTTTTTCTTTCTTCCTCCATTTTTCTTATTTTTTTTCTTTTATTCTTCCTTCTTGAATGGAGAGGCATTTAAGTATTTATTGTGTATCAGGTACTATTCTATGTACTGGAAATGCAAATAAAAATTGAGATACTTCTTGCCCTCAAGGAATTTGCATTCTAATAGGGAAAGTCATGTCAAGGAATAACAAGAGGCATAAATTAGGTTACATTAGAAGGAAAGGTAAATACATGGCAACAGGGCACATGGCAAAATGTCTGGTTTGGATAGATGTGTTACATGGCCTGGGGTTTGCTAGATTTACTAAGCTGGATAAGTACTCAAAGAGAACAGTGACAGGTCAAATGAAATAGATGTCTCATGTCCAAGATAGATAGTTACTCTCATTATGCTTTAATTTGAAATTTAATGTTGCCTAGAATGTAAAAAAAAAAAAAAATACACTATGCCTATATTCGATATAAGGTGAAAAATAGCTTTTATGGTAAAATACATTATAACTCTGTGTGTGTGTGTGTTTGTGTGTTAGGCTCATACAAGCACACACAATATGGTATTTAGAAACTTGGATCATGCAGCATTGCCCAATTTTGTGCTCATTTTCTATTCTATTCTGGTCAATGATTTTTCATGTTACAAAATAAACTCCTGATCTTTGACTGCTGATTCTGGTCTACTCTGTGAGTGGTGTAGAAATATACCGGGAAACAGACACATCTACCGATTTTCTGCAAGTGAGCAATTGACCATTACTTTAAGTAATGAATGACAAAAAAAGGTAAAGTCATTCAATCTTTCTTCTTCCAGACCTCACAAGAAGCCTCTATTTACTTTTTAAGATTTTTCTTTCTGAAATGTCTTATGATGGTCAGAGAACTCCTAATGTAGTTGACAACAGCTAGTAACAGCTGTGAAGAAGATATCTGCCCTTTTGATTCTTCTAGAGTTCAGGCTATCATTGCTGGTAGTCACAATACACTCCTAGGTTTTACTCAAAGAAGGAATAAAGGAAATACTAAATTCTCCCCTGAATAAATCAAAGCTAGAGCTTCACAAAAAAAGCAACTTTTACTTTATGTTTATTCTAAATTTGGTAAACACTAACAAATATGCACATTTCAATTAGCAAAGAATAGAAGAAAAAAAGGATTGGTTATGACATCCTATCAAGTATAACTTGTTTTTATTTTAAAGTATATAATAAATTCAGCATGTTAGTCCTAAAGTTGACCACTTATTTGTATCTTCCTCTGAACTTTCTTCTGAAACTTTCTTATATTTTGTAAAGGTTTCATATAATCTGTTTATTTCCTTCACCATTTAAACTTCCCCTAATCTCTATCCTCAATGTGAATAATACTACTTTTGTAACAGAGAAGCAATCATGCATGTATAACAAATTCATACACTTGCCTTGTCTGAAAATGTATGTCTCATTCTGTACCTCTAGTCCATCACTACTCTGTCAAGATATATAAAGCATATTTGATAAGTTCTTCATCACTGAATAGAGTTTTAAAATCTTTCAAATTTGTTTTTTCTTTATAATGCTGCAATAAGTTGTATACATTGGTCTCCTTGTGCTCACTTCACTTTTCTTCAGTACATATAAGTATTTTCAGATTTCTCTGAATCTAACCCTTTTATTATGTCCTATGAAGAAATAATAGTCTATTACATTCCTATTTCAAAATTGGTTCAACCGTGTTTCAATTGATCAGCACCCTTTCTTTTGGTTTCGAATTACTTGCTTCAATAAAAAAAAAAAAAAAAAAAATTGGCAGTATAGGCAGGCTGTAGCCTCTTCCTCTTCCTTTGATTTTATTTTTTTTTGGGGGGGGGAGGAAATATATGTCTAATAGTTGCATCACTAGTCACAAGATCTGTACAGTTTAGTGAAATCTGGGGTATGGCTCCAAATTGCTTTCCAAAATGGCTACACTAATATATAGCTCAACCCTCCCCCCCCCAAAAAAAAAAAAAAAAAAAAAAAGTACATTAGTGTACCTATCTCCTCATATCCTCTTTAACAACTGTACTTGTCTTGTGTAAAGAGCTGAAACTCTTAAAAGTTGTGCTTGAATCAGACAACTGAGCACTTAAGACTAATTACCTATTGTACAATCTATTAGTATATGTTTGGAATTTCTCTTCCCATAGTTAATGCTGGCTCAATGCTTGGGGTTTAGAGAATTGTAGATAAGGATTAGGGGGTGGAGTGAGAGAGGCCAGAGAACTTCACTTGGCCTCAGGGGGAGGAGGAGAAAAGTGTGGAGATTCTGGACTATAGAATCAAGGAGGGATCCTTGGCAAAACTCCTGGCAGTTTTGTCCATCTCCTTCACTTCTCCCCCTAAAAATCAAGGACTTTTCCTTATCCTGACTCTGGCTGACCCTGAGGCCTCCAGGGAACTAGCCCGGAATTTACAGTCCTGTTTTCATCTACAACATTTCTAGCATTCATCTCTTCTCAATGTTCATACAACTATCACCTAAGTTCAGATTCTTATTACCTGTGTTATGAACTGTTGTAAAGGCCTCCTAGTTGATCTTTCTACCTAAAGTCTCTCCCCAATTCAATCCATTCTCAAAAAAATACTTTCCTTTAGTAAAAATCAAACTTTATCACCTTCTTATTCATTAAACTCAAGTGATTTTCAACTTTCTTTAGGATAAACTATACAGATATGTTTTTATTTTAATATATTTCACAAATTGGACCCAACCAAGGTTCTCCTATTATATCCACTAAACTTAGTAAACTAACTTTTCTCTCATCTTTCTACTTGGCACTCCACATCCCTTTTCCATTTCTAGGTCCTGACAATCTATTCTGGAATGCACTCCCTAATCAGCAAAGCCTTTCCTGATTTCCCCTAATTGCTAGTGCAGTTCTTCCCCAAATGCCTTGTGTTAATTGATGTAATGTTTGTTTTATTTATATTTACTTATGTACATAAGCTCCTTGAGAGCAAGGGCTCTTTCCTTGATTACTTACTCTCTATCTTCCTCACTTTGTTCCTCCCTCCCTTTCTCCATCTTTCTTTCTTTCTTTCTTTCTTTCTTTCTTTCTTTCTTTCTTTCTTTCTTTCTTTCTTTCTTTCTTTCTTTCTTTCTTTCTTTCTTTCTTTCTTTCTTTCTTTCTTTCTTTCTTTCTTTCTTTCTTTCTTTCTTTCTTTCTTTCTTCTCTCTCTCTCTCTCTCTCTCTCTCTCTCTCTCTCTCTCTCTCTCTCTCTCTCTCTCTCTCTCTCTCTCTCCTTCATTCCTTCCTTCCTTCCTTCTTCCTTCCTTCCTTCCTTCCTTCCTTCCTTCCTTCCTTCCTTCCTTCCTTCCTTCCTTCCTTCCTTCCTTCCTTCCTTCCTTCCTTCCTTCCTTCCTTCCTTCCTTCCTTCCTTCCTTCCTTCCTTCCTTCCTTCCTTCCTTCCTTCTTTTATAATTTGGTATTTTCATTACATAATAAAGTGACTGAAATATAGTGGATTCTTAATAAATGCTTGCTGATTTGTTGATTGAGCTTTCATTATTAGCAAGTTTTCTTCATGTGAACCTGAAACATATGGAAGATTACCATATGAAAAGTGGTTTAGACTTGTTCTGCTTGACTATAAGGAAAAGTTGAGACTAATTGGTTGAAGTTACAGTGACAGGCTTAATAAACTGAAATTTATCTCCTCCAAAATGAAACATTATTCAAAAATATAATTGACTTTTCTATGTGATTGTGCATTCCTCATCAGTGGAGGTTTTCAAAAAGAGGTTAATCATTTCATTTGCTATCTTAGAGATTGAATTCATAATTTGGGTAGGTATTAGACTTGATCATTAAAGTCTTTTCCACCATAGTTTTATAGCTCTATGACATTACAGAATGATTTCTGATTAGTTATTGCTTAGCCTACTTTACCTTGAAGTTTGGGAATCATGAACAAATTTGGGACTAAATAGAAGTGAAGAATAGTGGTGAATACTTGGAATCCCTGACACTAAGAAGAAAGAGGCTGGTAGACCTCTTGAGTTTGAGGGTTCTGGACTGGAGAGCTAAACTCATTTTTGTGTTTACATTAAGTTTTGCATCAATATAGTTAACCTCTCAAAAGTGGGAGCCATCAGGCTGCCTAAGAGAAAAATCATCTCAGTTTGGAAACACTGAATAGATTAAAACTATGCTGATCAGTTTGGAACACTTACTGTGTAGATGAGACAAATTCAGAAAAAAAAAAGTATAGCTTCTTGGGTTTGAATCCTAATTTATTTACTGGTTTGCAATTAGAAAGCAAACTATTAGAAATATAGTAGCATCTACTGACATTTCTCCTAACAATTTCTATGAAATTATTGTGAAACTTTCTTCTTTAAAAGGTTTACCAATGACTTAGACATTTTTCATGCTACTGCTATAATAGGAAAATTTAGCTCATAAGAAAGTATGAGGAAATAATAATCCTACATAGGATTTTCTTGAGTACCAGGTCCATGAAGAATTAAGGTGAATGTTCACATCTGTTCCTCATTTGTTTATCTGTTTTTAATTTAATTTTAAAATTCTAAATTTAAACACCAAGAATAAGGAGCCTTTCCACTTATAAACTGTTATTCAGTCTTTTCAGTTGTATCTGACTTTTTGTGATCCCATTTTTTGGAGGAGGGAGGATATTCTTGGCAAAGATACTGGAGCAATTATTCTTTTTTTTTTCTTTAGCTCATTTTTTTTTTTAACAGATGAAGAACTGAGACAAACAGAGTTAATTGACTTGCCCAGAGACATATGGCTATTAAGAGTCTGAGGCCAGATTTGAACTCAAGAAGATATCTTCTTGATAGCAGGCTCAGTGCTCTATCCCTTGCTCCAGCTAGCTATGCATTTACAGATTAGATTATAAAAAGATTGTATATGAAACTATTGTTCCTATCACATACTGCTTGCTTTCCCCAAAGCAATCTTCCTAAAGTACAGATTTGATGATATTATTCCCTTGCTCAATAAACTACAGTTTCTTCCTCTTTTTTGAAAATCAAATATAAAATCTTTAGTTTGGTATTTAAAGCTCTTTACCACTTGACCTCTCCTTACCTTTTCAGTCTTATACTTTACTCTATTCTAGCTGTGCTGACCTACTTACTCTTAGACAAGACACTCTTCCTTCTAACTCATTTGTTCCATTGTTGTTCATCCTTCATTTTCAAAGAGGACCAGTGACATCATGGAGTGAGGTCTTGACTCACCTGTGAATTGGATTTAAATGAGACAAACTTGCTCAAAGTCATCAGCCTCATCCACTCTTCCAGAGTCATCAAAGTCCTATCTCAATCACTTGTTTTGATTGTCTCTCAGGTTTGGAATGTTCTCCTTTCTCATCTCAACCTCTGAGAAATCCTGGCTTTCTTCAAGACTCAAAATAAGCATCACTTTTTTGACATGTCTTTCTTTGTCCCCCTAGATAAAAGAAACTTCCCCTTAAAGTTATTTTTCTTTTATTCTGCATGTATCTTTTGTGTATGTGTGTGTGTATATACATATATATATAATATATATATATATATTCATATACATATATATATATTCATATGCATATATATATATATATATATATATATATATATATATATATATATATATATAAACACACATACATATCCTCTCCATGTAATGCCCTTTAGATTAGAAATGATATTTTTGAATTTCTTTGTCTCTCCACCCCTTATCACAGTGACTGGCAAAATGTAAGTGCTTATTACAAATATGGAAATAAGTCTAGAAGAATTGCACATGTTTGATCAATATCAGATCGTTTGTGGTATTGGGGAGAGGGAAGAGGAAGAAAACTTTGGAACACAAAAGTCAATGTGGAAAATTATCTTTGTATATATTTGGAAAAATAAAATATTATTAAAATAAATAAAATTAAGTGCTTGATAGATGCCTATATATATATATATATATATATATATATATATATAGATGCTCTACACACAGTAGTGTTTTTAAAAATGTCTGTTGAATGAATCAGTGGGTTCTGCTGACTATTAAGGCATTCTTTACCAGAAAAATCATATTACTAACACCCTTGAGTGGTGAGAGAGAAGTTTGTTTGTTTTTTTTTTTTTCCCTATTCCCTGTTTTCTCCTAACACTGACCTAAGTGTCCTGAATTCACAATGTATATCAGCAAGTAAAAAAGACACTGACTCAGAGGAAGGGAACAAGGGGAAATTGAGGTCCACAAGAAGCCTTAGCCAGGCCACTAATGGGCTGCCAGTTACAGCCAAAGCACACACTTTACCGCCTCAATCACCCAAGTACAGGAGACACAGGTTATGTTTTCTACCACAGTAATTGCTTCTTTTTGAACAATATTGCTCTTCTTGAATAAATTGAAATTGAAGTTTTAGTCCCGGGTCAACAGAACACTAAGAATAAAAACAGCAAGAAATAAAAAGGGATCACTTTATTACTCCCACACAGGGATGTTACACAATTTCTTTCCCTAGAAGTCTTTAAAAGTAGGGCAGCTGCCCAACTGTCTAGGGTGTTTTAAGTGTGTTTTAAGCCTAGGGGAAGAGAGATGGGCAGGATGAGATAAGGAATTCTCTTCCAGTCCTGTGATTCTAGGAAAATTCCATTTACCTTCCAAAATGTGGCAGAAATTGGGGGAAGGAAAAAAAAAAGAGGTGAGGAGAGCTTATTAGGCTTATTGGAAAGAAAGTATTGAAACTCTGAGGCTTGAAGAAAAATCTTTAAAAGAAACAGCAGAAAAAAACAAGCTAAGGCTTGTGTCAGTCCTCAGCTATGCTAACTAAATAAAAATAATACATTGATGTAGGGGCTAGGTAGCAGAAGAATGGTAGCTAGAAATACTCTTAACTTGGTACTGCCACTGTCATTCAGCAGTGTGCAAATTATTTAAAAGCAAGAGAGGCTCAGGGTCCAAAGTCAATCTTTTATAATTATAGGCTAGAATCCTCGCTAATACCTTACTTTATATGTATATCACTTGCAACTTAAAGGAAATTTGTGGATTTTTATGTTCCTCACAAGAAATAATAATAGTTGATGTTGCTATAGCACTTTAAAGGTCCACAAAGTACTTCCTTCGCAGCATCTTGTTGGGGATCCTCATACTACTGTGAAAATAGAAATGGACTTGGAGTAAGAGCACCTGGCTTTAAATCCCAACTCTACCAATTAATTGTGCTAAATTAGGCAGGTAGGTGGCAAAATGAATAGAGCATTAGACCTGGAGCCAAGAAGACCTAACTTCAAATCCAGCCTCAGATGCTTACTGTGTGATAAATCATTTGATTTATGTCTGCCTCAGTTTCCTTATCTACAAAACAGTAATAGTTCTTCCCAGGATTGTCATGAGTATAAAATAACATTATAAAGTACTTTGCAAAATGAAATGTGCTACTTAAATATTATAATATTATTAATTATTATTATTATGGCCTTCATTTTCTCACCTGCATTCATTAGGTACCTATATGCCTGGCACATAGATCCTGATCTTAAGAAGTTTACATTTGTTTAGGAAGAGAAAACATATATAAATAGTCCAATAGAAAATAGGTTTTTTAAAAAGATTTTTTTTTGGGAAGAGGGACCCAGACATAAAAATTAACATCCATAAAGCACCTCAAGATTTTCAGGGTGCTTTATATATATCTTATTTGATCCTAACAACAATCCTGTGAGATATAAGTACTATAGGTATCATTATTACTCTGCATTTTCCATTTCCACTATGCTTAGTTGAACTCCACAGAACATTATAGCTTTCCTAGAATAAGTCAATCACCTGAGATCTCATCACCATGTAGTTTGACTCAGCTTTTGATACTCAGTGCTTTTTCAACTCCCTCAATTACCCTTTCTCTCTGATTGAAGACTGATGTATAAACTTTTCCCAAAGACTTATTTTATACTGGAATAATCACAATATCTCTGGAAGCATATGGACAAAATGGAGTTGAACAAAATTTAAACTAGAGAACAGTATTATATAAGTAGAGTAGCAAAGAATGTATATAAGAAAATGCATGCAGAATTTCAGGTCAAATTATTCCACCATTGGAAAGAATGGAAGTTTTTATTTTCAATAACATTTCATCTTCAAGTAAGTCAAATTGCAACAACTTCTTTCCTCCCTCCCCCACAGCCTGAGAAATCTGTCATAACTGTTTCTAGATCTGATCATTATAAGAAAGGATTTCTAGACAAAGCCATTTTATAACTAGGAGCAGATATAGAGTAACACATCTAGACTTCAGAAAATAGCATGGTCATTTGAAATAAAATGATTACAATCATTGCTTTACATCACAAAAAATAACTGACAGATTATTGTTAGGATTACTAAGTGAGAACTGAGGTTTTCTGGACAATTACAAGGTGAGAACTCAGGTTGACTTGATAGAGGGGGCAAGCTCATTGGCTGGGGTGGTTCTTCCCAGAAGCCCTTGCATTATCCCACGCCCATTCTCTGGGAGAATAAAAGAGAGGACTCTCAGAGAAAGAAGAAGACTCTGAATTGCATCAGGCTTGACGGGGCTCTCTGCAGGAAGGGAAGTCACTTCTTTGGACAAGAGTTAACAGCAACTGCCTGGAGACAACGGTTCATTACAGGAAGAAGAATCTGTCGGAGAGATTTGAGTAGAAGACACAGCAGATCTCTTCCCAGAGAGCGATCCAGCAGCTTCTAGAGACGACAGCTCATTACAGATTATAAAATGAACTAAAATAAGTGCTCTAAAATTTTATTTTTTTCACTCAAGTTGTGATCACTCAGCAGCTCCAACATATTAGATGCCAATATTTCTAGGATTAAAATGAATTAAAAAGTAGTTCTAGAGAACATGTTGGCTAATAATTTAACAACTAACCAATAAGAAAAAATACTTTTTGGAGACCAAGGTCTCCAAATTACCATTCTTTTCTTTTAAATTAAAAATATGTAATTGGTTATTCCATTTTACTTATATATGTATATATATGTATGTATATATACATATATATATACATGCATACATATATTTTTAATTTTATCCTATGCAATTTATCTACTGTTAATTTAGAACAACTGCATATGTATAATCAATCCATGGATCAATGATTTCATCCATAGGCATATTTTCATTAGGCAATGTAGGTTCCAATTCTTCCATACCTCTGGATTCTTAAACTGGGCTTTGTGCCTCTCATGGGGTCCGTAGATAAATTTCAGTTCATTTGTAACTTGAAACAAAAACTTTATTTTCATTAATCTTACATTAAATTTTTGTATTTCATTCCCTTATTAAAAAACATTATTTTGAGAAGGATCTCCTAGGCTTCACCAGTGTGCCAAAGGGATCTATCACACACACACACACACACACACACAGAACACTTTAAGAACTTTTCCCTAAGTAAATCTTCTGGCCAATTTTTTAAAAAAGTAATTGATGTATAATCAAATTTCTGAAAATGAACTTCTTCAAACGGAATTAAACTATTGTTTGGATAGCAGATATGTCATCCTCACTAGATCCATTATCTGAGGACTTTGTGATATTTGCCAGAGAATTTCTACACTATTGTCACAACCTTCAAGGTTTCAAAGGTCATCTACAAAACATGATGAGGCATCTGTACTAGAATACTTAGATTGGCTACAGAAATCTCTGAGGGGAGGTCCTAGAGTTCTGGTCAATGACACAGATACAGATTTGGAATGGAAACAAGAGTTTGAAAGAATGGGGTGTGTGTATGCATGTATGCAAGAATTACCTGATCTGTCTTCTCCTTTATAATTATATAGCAATACCATTAATTCAGAGTATTGTTCCCAAAATCTGTTTGGATAGCCACTGGAACCACCTATTGTATCTGGAATATCTGTCTCTACCCTTAGTTAATTCCCAAAGAACATAGGTGATACCTAGTTTAAGATATGGAATCAAGAGGTGTTTCAGTATTAAATGAATGAATATATGAGATAAATATTAACAATTTACTATGTGCAAAGTACTGTACCAATTATTGAAGACAAAAATAGAAAAATGATGTCTCTGAAGTCAAGGAGCATACATTCTAATGGAGGAAATAACATATAGAGTAGGTTTTAGTTAGAAATCAGATAGAAGGGCCATATGGTCTTTCAGGTGCAGTAGCAAGGTAGAGGATAAAGCATTTTCTTTACTGGCAATGTTATTTTAAAATCATATGTGTTTCTGATATTGAACCATTTGGCCCTAATGGATTTTAGCAGTGAGAACTTTATTTTCCAGGTCATCAATAACTGGTTACTGAGGAGTCAGAGCTATACCATCTACCTATAGAGGTAGTTGCCAGGTGAAAATTCCATAATGATTCCTGATGATGGCTGAAGGAATCATGTTAGAAACAAGGTTAGTGATTTGCTGCTGGAGGGTACTAATGTTCCTAGAATTTGTTGGCTTACTTAGCTATTGGTGCACTGGTTTTGAGATCACATTCAAATTCTGCCTCAGATACTAGCTGTGTTAACTTAGGCAAGTCACTTAATCTAGCTTATCATCAGTTCTCCTTGTAAAATGGAGTCAAAAATGACTCCCTCTCAATTTTGTTGTGAGGATCAAATAAACTAATGTATATAATATGTTTTGCAAACATTAAAGGATATGTTAAATTATAAATAAATTATAAAGGTACTTTTTTGCCTCTTTTTTATAAATTCTAGGATTAGGCAGTGAAATTTTTTTTTTTTTAAATAAACTATGATAATTCTTACCATTATTGCTCATCACAATCTATTATACTACTAAGGAATATACATCCAGGCATAAATAATGATAGATTGTTAAAAAGAAATTTTTGTCTAGGACTTCACCCTGATTGAAGAGACAAACTGAGAAAGCTGAAAGGATTAAGTTCAGCAAGCAGAAAAAGCAGAAAAGCATTAAATGGGCCATCCTTGATTCAATCTGTGAGCTGCTTTTTATAGAGGGAATACTTTCCATGTAACACAAAGACAATTTTGATTGGTCTATGTTTCAAATAAAGAGATGGGGTGAGTGCTGTCTCAGATTTTGAATGGTACACCTAATTTATGAGGAGATGGGATTAGAGTTGATTTATCATGGAGAGATGGAATTAGAGAGCATGTGCCAATAATATCTTCTATAAGTTATCTGTTGCATATTCAAAGTTAAAAACAAGATTTTAGCAGGTAATCATTCAGACTGACTTAGCACAAATAGCTGGCTTCCAACAATAGCATCATAGTTGCTACAATCAAACAATAATACCTAGTTATCAAGTCAATTTCTTCCAGGGAGGGAACTTTTTAACCCATCAGTAATTAATATCTAAGGTATAAAATGTTTGGAGTAAATTGTATGCTTGGCAACATCTCCAGGCTTAATAATTGCAGAACTCTTGAAGAGCCCTAGTAATCTATGGGAATAAATGGACAGTGAAAGTCTCTGGCATGAAAAACCAGAATATAAAATATGTCAAAGAGATTAAAGAAACCTGGAAACAAATGCAGGGGAGATGTGGCTCAGGAATGACCATCCTATGTATTTGAATAATTATTGGCACTATCTTCCTAATAGCTCCACTTACTATCATTTGTCCTAAAATCCAAAATGGTGAGATGGTAGGTGGCTACTTCTCACAAAGCTATTTCAAAGTGAAAGACTCGAGAGCAATAAAAGGAAGGGTTAGGCTGTCTCAGAATGGTCAAATTAAAACCTAGTGAAGCAAGCCATGTAAAACTTAGTAGAAAATCATGGGTATACCTTTGGTTCTATTTGCCAATACAACCCCCTATTTGTGAGATCCTTGGTGAGAGGCATCACTGAAGGAAAAATCCTTTCTAACTTTTGCAGCCCTTTCATGTGTCTTAACTTTGTAAGAACCTTCGTTATATAAAACCTCATCCTGTGAAGAAGAGATAAGGGGTACTATAAAACCAAATTCAGGAATAGTATATATGATGGACATGATAACTATAAAAATAACCTTAAGGCATCAACTACTGGCAAGGCTACCCCACTGTAACCAATTCATATACAATGAAGCCCCAAAGCTCACAGCTCAAGAAGAGGGAAGTAGAGATAGCACTGATAAAGCAAAGCATAAAAAAATTGCCAAGAATGGGGCAGTCAGATTTCTCTGCTTCAGAAAAAAGACAATCTGTGCTTTTAATCAGACTATGACTATACAAGTCTGGAAGACATGTCTCCTGGGAAATTTAAAGAACCTCCCTTTACACTATCCCCACCCTCTACATGTATGGGTGTATATACATGTATACTCACAAGCTCATTTAGGTGACAGGAGAAAAAGTGCACCCCATCTCATCCTCAGGACTGACTAGTGGCAGAGAAACATATATCTTCATGGGACTCTATTTGAAATTTTTCTTTTTTATTGTGAATTTACATTTCAGTATACAAAGATTATATAATACTCTAGAAAGAGTATAAAAACTGTA
Source organism: Sminthopsis crassicaudata (assembly GCF_048593235.1). Taxonomy (NCBI): domain Eukaryota; kingdom Metazoa; phylum Chordata; class Mammalia; order Dasyuromorphia; family Dasyuridae; genus Sminthopsis; species Sminthopsis crassicaudata. The sequence goes on along the minus strand of NC_133617.1, from coordinate 271,841,392 downwards.
AACCTTATATATTTTAGATTTTATGTATGTCTACATATATATTTTTGTTATTACTTTGTTACATGTATGTACAAATATGCATATATATATATACAATAAAATGTCATATATATGTGTGTGTTGTACATATATATATATACATACACACAATAAGGTAGTAACAAAATTGCTCAAAATCTGATACTTTCTAGACATTGTATTCTATTTTTCAATTATTGTTGGATAAAAGTGAAACCAAGGACTCATGAGGCAGTAAGATATTTTTGACCATCCCACAGAATCCCTCTTTAGTATAGACCCCAAAAGTACAAGGAATTGGTTGAAACAGATACAACTTGATATGGTGTTTTGATCAGCTGATGACCCAAAAACATGGTCCAGGAATAAGGACTGAAGTTTTCAGGATGAGAAGGACAATCCGTCAGGTTTTGATTTGTTCCCAACTTACCTAATGGGCTTCCTTGTCTGCTTCAGGGAGCTGTTGTCCTTAGCAAAAAGAAAACTTAACTAGAGATTTGTTAACAGATTCTGAATCATGTTTATATGACTATGGTGATTCCTTGAGGAAAGGCAAATGGGGTAGCAGACAGAGGTAGCTATCATGATGCCTGGGTAAAAGTAGTGGATGCTGAGCAAAGCAGGAGTCTCAGAATGGTTTGGGGGCCTGGGCCTTGACACTATGAGGGAATTCTGAGCACAGGAATTCCTGGTTCCTCTTGGGAGCTTTGGATCTGGAAGCAAAGTTGAGAAAAGCATAAAACCACATTTTGGAGGAGCAAGGCCAGACCTTGCCCTTCACTGATCCAGAGTCACATGTATTATGCAGTTGGCAGGGATTGGGGTGGTAGTGAGGTCAGAGATTAGTTCTCTATCAAACTTAAATTCTTTCCCTTCTTGGTCAATCTTCAACACAAGGATAGTGTTGTATGTCTGGAATAATGGTATAGGTCACTCAGTTAGGAATTACAGTAAAGGTAGATCATGGAACATAGTACTGAAAGTTTCAGTTGATATGTTGGTTAGTTTTCCATAACTTTCCTATAAATTTTATTTCATTATTCATTAATTTATTTGTTGATAGGAGTGACTTGCTGAGTAGATTGGGGTAGGAGAAATAGAATGGAAATGAGGATGATAGATAATTACATTAAACTAAAAAATAAGAAAAAAAAAAAAAAGAATCCTTAGTTTCCTTCAACACTCAGCTCAAACAGAACTTACTATGCCTTTCCTGAATCCAACCAACCATAATTATTTTGAACATATTTCATAATACTTACATTTGCATGAGTGTCTGTTTAATAGAAGATAGGTTCCTTGAAGGCAGGAACTGTTTCACCTGATCTCAGGCCCTGTTACATAGTATACGATTAGTTAATGCTTGTTGATTGACTGAACAAACCAGACATTTATCTGATTCTAAGCTCACATAATGAGTCACAAGTCAGGCATATATCTTGTATTACTGGTCTTCTTAAGGGCACATTTTATTCATGATTGGATGCGACCAGCCATGCCTTCTAGTCAGTGATGTGGTATGAATGGTTCCTTAATGGTAAAGGTAGCACTATGCTCTAAGAAAGGGACCACATTAGGGACAGCACACAAAAATCTGCCCAATACTATGTTCAAATAGTTCTGTTTTCAGATATTGGAGATTTAGGGACAATAGATTACAGAAACCATTTCTTTATATATTTTTGTAACTCCTCTTGGTTAAAAGGGAACAATTAAAAAAAAAATCTTAAATGATCAAAGTTCTTAAAAAAACTCAACTTCAGTCCTTTAGAGAATTTCTGTAATTAGAACCTTTCAAGCAGGTGACAAATTAACTGCAAATGAAGGCAGAAATCTCAAATGTGTTAGATTTCTTAAGAGAACTTAAGATCCTTTAAGACCAAAATCATTACTGCCCTCTGTGCAGCCCAAGAAACTTCTATTGGATCAAGTAACGAATGCTCCAGTTAACCTGAGATTCACAATATATTTTGAAAAGAGTAGACAAAATAAGTAAAGCAATGCTCTAGAGGTTTGGTTTTTTTTTTCATACTTGCCACAATACTTATTGGTATTATGAAGACTAAAATTAATTCTAGCTAATTTTCCAGTGGGGGAGTATTACTTTTATGCCTCTCTAGACAATTTATTTGACTTCATGCATCTGAATAAGTTAGTCTTGAATCTGAACTTGCCAAGCTATCAGACTTGTAAAATCAATAGAAATAAAATCCCAGTAATGATAAACTTCATTTCTATATTTGGGAAAGATGGTGTTAAATGAGATGATCTCTGAGAGTTTTTGTGAGTTTTGATGGGCTATGCTAATAACTTCATGCTGCTTCCTAAAATAGAATAAGCTGTCTGGATAAGTAGTTTCATACTATGAGAGATGGATAAACTGAAAGGTACTGCCATTTTACTGAAGGTTTGGACCTTTGAGATTCCTTTGAAATCTAGTATTCCATATTCTATTATTCAATTCAAATTAAATCAAATTTTAAAATATTTATAAAGTGGCTACCATGTGCAATGCAAAGCATAGCAAAGAAGTTACAAATTAAAAATAAATAAGTAAAACCAACAACATAATTATTTTCCTCCAGGCACTAATAATCTGATAGGGGAGGATTTGACATGTATGCAAATAAGTTGATTATCAGGTAGAATGTGATAAAATCAAGGAGTGGTCTGTGTTATTCATGGCCTCATCATCCCCTTTTTCAGGAAACTGCTGGAAGTTATATCTTGCTTGAATATTCTTATGTATATGTGTGAGAAAATAAATGGATTTGTTCTATATCTTCTTTTATTTTATTTTATTTTTTTATTAAGAGTTTTTAATGTACCAGATATATGCATGGGTCATTTTACAACATTGACAATTGCCAAACCTTTTGTTCTAATTTTTCCCCGCATTTCCTACCCCCCCCCAAGATGGCAGGTTAACCAATACATGTTAAATATGTTAAAGTATAAATTAAATACAATAAATGTATACATGTCTAAACAGTTGTTTTGGTGTACAAAAAAAAAAAAATCAGACTTTGAAATAGTATACAATTAACCAGTGAAGGAAATCCAAAATGTAGGCGGACAAAAATAAAGGGATTGGGAATTCTATGTAGTGGTTCATAGTCATCTCCCAGAGTTCTTTTGCTGGGTGTAGCTGGTTCAGTTCATTACTGCTCTATTGGAATTGATTTGGTTCATCTCATTGTTGATAATGGCCACTTCCATCAGAATTGATCATCATATAGTATTGTTGTTGAAGTGTACAACATTCTCCTGGTCCTGCTCATTTCACTCAGCATCAGTTCATGTAAGTCTTGCCAAGCCTTTTTGAAATCATCCTGCTGGTCATTTCTTACAGAACAATAATATTCCATAATATTCATATACCACAATTTATTCAGCCACTCTCCAACTGATGGGCATCGACTTAGTTTCCAGTTTCTGGCCACCACAAACATTCTTGCATATACAGGTCCCTTTCCCTCCTTTAAGATCTCTTTGTTATATAAGCCTAGTAGTATCACTGCTGGGTCAAAGGGTTTTGTTAAAAGGGTTAAAGTTTGGTAACTTTTTGAGCATAGTTCCAAATTGCTCTCCAATATGGCTGGATGTATTCACAATTCCACCAACAATGTATCAGTGTCCCTGTTTTTCCACATCCCCTCCAACATTGCACATTATCTTTCCCTGTCATTCTAGACAATCTGACAAGTGTGTAGTGGTATCTCAGAGTTGTCTTAATTTGCATTTCTCTGATTAATAATGACTTGGAGCATCTTTTTATATGAATATAAACAGTTTCAATTTCTTCATCCAAGAATTATCTGTTCATATCCTTTGACCATTTATCAATTGGAGATTGGCTTGATTTCTTATAAATTAGAGTAAATTTTCTATATATTTTGGAAACGAGGCTTTTATCTGAACCTTTGACTGTAAAAATGTTTTCCCAGTTTATTGTTTCCCTTCTAATCTTATCTGCATTAGTTTTGTTTGTACAAAAACTTTTCAATTTGATATAATCAAAGTTTTCTACTTTGTGATCAATAATGATCTCTAGTTCTTCTTTGGTCACAAATTCCTTCCTTCTCCACAAGTCTGAGAGGTAAACTCTAATTTATTTATTATCTTGTTTTTTATGCCTAAATCATGGACCCATTTTGATCTTATCTTGGTATGTGGTGCTAAGTGTGGATCCATGCCTAATTTCTGCCATACTAATTTCCAGTTTTCCCAGAAGTTTTTGTCAAATAATGAATTCTTATCCCCAAAATTGAGATCTTTGAGTTTGTCAAACTATTGACTATTTTGTCTTGTGAACCTAACTTGTTCCACTGATCAACTAATCTATTCTTAGCCAATACCAAATGGTTTTGGTAACCACTGCTTTAAAATATAATTTTAGATCTGGTACAGCTAGGCCCCCTTCATTTGATTTTTTTTTTTTTTCATTAATTCCCTTGAAAATCTTGACCTTTTGTTTTTCCATATGAACTTTGTTGTTATTTTTTCTAGGTCATTAAAATAGTTTTTGGGAGTCTGATTGGTATAGCACTAAATAAATAGATTAATTTATGTAGTATTGTCATCTTTATTATATTTGCTTGCCCTATCCAAGAGCACTTAATATTTTTCTAATTGTTTAGATCTGACTATTTTTGTGGAAAGTGTTTTGTAATTTTGCTCATATTACCCGATTTTTAAGACTAACAATTTCATTTTCCTCTCTCCTTTTTCTAATCAGGTTTACCAAAGTGTTATCTATTTTATTAGTTTTTTCATAAAACCAACTCTTAGTTTTATTTATTAGTTCAATAGTTTTTTTTTTTACTTTCAATATTATTAATTTCTCTTTTTAATTTTAGAATTTCAAGTTTAGTATTTGATTGGGGGGGTTTAATTTGGTCTTTTATATCTTCTTTCATTTTAGTTAATCACAGAACCAAATTCACAGATGGAAGGTCACATGTCATCTTCTTTAACCTGTAATTGATCTCTGATAAGTGGTCAACTAATTTCTTCTTTAAGCTCTCCAGTGTTGGTGAACCCTTTATTAACCAAAATGGCTAATTTATAGATAATGAAAGTGCCTTGGAACTAAAGTTTCAAAGAAAGTTTGTGTGAGAGGAAAGAAATCAAGCATTGGATAAGTAATATATTTAATGGAAAAAATCAAAATATAGTTTATTGATCTAATTCAGACTACTAAACCTTAATCCTATTCTACAACATCAGAAAACATAGGCCTGATATATAATTCTTGAAAACTGCTATAATTTTTATTGAACGAGAAGTTATTTGAGCTTTCGCTTTTGTTAGTTTCCTTGGATGAACTAAACAAGCAGGAAAATGTGGATAACAAATCAGCTTGTTTAACATAGCATGCTTGAAGACAAAACACTGTTACTTGAATTTTGCCAGGTCTGAAAAACACTGAGTTGAATAAATGGAACCAGCTATCCTTGATATGTGAAATATATAGCTGTACAAGTTAATTAGACTTCTTCCCTTCTTTAATTGAACTCTTTCTTTACTTAATGCAGCCCTATGCTATCTTCTTTGCTCAATTTGGCTGTTTTTATGATGTCCTCACAGAGTCTCTGAGCTGGAGAGCTTAGTGGTCACCTAGCCCAAGCCATACCTTAGGAAGAATTCTATCCACAAAAACACCTAACAAGTAATCACCTAGTCTTCCCAGGATTGGGAGCCTTTTCCCTCCTGAGGTAGCCCATCCCACTTATGGATACTTGTACTAATTAGGAAGTCTTCCTTATATTACTATAAATTGGTTTCTATATAAATGACACTCAGTTCCTAGTTCTGTCCTCTAAAGTAAATAAAGTAAGTTTGATGATTCATATTCATGAAAAAGAAGCAAACTATATACCAACATAAAACCTAATAGAAATATCCTTAGCTGAGAATTTACATGAACTGAATTTTAGTTACTATTTTGACACTAATTGTATCATTTTAAGTCATTTATCTTCTCATTCACTTTACCTGAGTCTTTTTTTTCCTATCTAAGCATAGAATGTGATTTTTTTTTTCATATGGACATGTTAATACTATGAATGTTTTTTAGTACAGTGGTTTAAAGAATATAGAATGAAGTTTTCATGCTCTCCCATGTAAGGATAATTTCTGCTGGAAGTTTAGATATTATTAATAATATTGTGACAATGAAGCTCCTTTGATTTTGTCATTTGAGTGTTGTCTTTTTTAAGCATACAGAAAGTGTTTTGATATTTAATATCTAACGAAGGAGTGTAATATCTGAATAGCTCACCAGGTGATGCTCTTGCCATCAGCCTTATCTTTTACTCTTTGGTGCATACAAGAGAACCCTTTTCTAAGAGGATGCAGTATACCTGGTGGCCACCAGAGAGCATTTGGTCTTTAAACATACCAAATTGCTTCCTCAATAGCAACTCCATGTAACTGAATTAAACAGCTCTGATTAAAGAAGGCTTGAAATTGGCGAGGTCTGAAATCCATCTAAGTGATAAGATGGAATATTGCTCAAAATATTAAAATAGCTAGTTAGCTCAGAGGGCCCACCCATTAGTGGCATCAACTCTCATATTTTACTATCTGATTCATTTATAGATTCAGACTTAGTTTACTGCAATCTCATATGTTTATTCTACATAGAATAAAATGAAAAGGAAACTAAACCAAATGCTATATTATGGAGACATCAGCCTGGGATCACCTCCAAGCTCTCCTCTAACTGCCCTTTTGGATCTTTGGGTGCATACCAATATGTAAATCTATACACATGAACACACCTAACACACACACACACACACACACACACACACACACACACACACACACACACAAACTCCCTCCCTTTTCCTCTCCTTTCTCCCCACACCCTTGCACACTCACACTTTCTCCTGTCTCTTCTCTCCCTTCCCCTACGTCTTAGAAAAAGGAACCAGAGAAAGATGTTATTTAATCTGTTTCTGAATTATAGATTAAAAAAATTGGGGGTGACCCTGGGCAAGTCAAACCTCATTGCCCCCTTTTAAAAGGGGGATGGTGAGAGAAGGAGTAGTAGGGAAGACAGTGAAGAATTTCACTCCATATAACAGACTCATGGGCTCAAAGGGAAATCAGTTTCTCTAAATCATCAAATCAAGAAGATTCATGGCAACTAATTCTCAACATTTTTGGCTTCTGGTTACCTGATTTTGTGGTGGCACTTGTGATAACTTCCCTGCATCTCCATGTTATCCCCAGGCATCCTTCCCGTATTCCCATTTCTTTCTGAGATTCTGAAATACAAGAGAAGGGAAAGAAGATTGAAAGTGAAAAGAAGAGCTGTGGAATATATAAATAACACCATTTTATTATAAAAAGTGACTTTTTCTACATTGCAAATGAAAGTTCATTGGAGACCTCAGAAAAAGTAAGAGGGTTAATCACCATTCTGTGTCAGGATCATCAGGAACCACTATTCCAATCTCTGTGGTTCTGATTTATCTCACTAAATAAAAGCAGAAGCAATTCTAAATTAAAAGAGCAAAACAAATTCTTCTAGTCATCATTCATAATAAAAACAACTTACGTTAACATAACACTAAAAAGTTATCAAGAATTTACATTAGGTACTTTCAACTATTCTTTGATACTTAAAAAGCTACATGAAAAGCTTAAGATAATCACTGGAATTTTCAAGGCCAGCGTGCTAGCAAGTAGTGGACTGAGCACCTGAATGCTGGTTTTCTATCTTTCCATTTCTCTTCCCACTCCACTATGCTACATATTGCCAATTGTTCTCCACTGTGACTTCTTGAGAATCTAGAGAAGGCTAGATGGAAGAATCAAACCAGTAGGACTCAGTTTTCATCCCATTTTAAACTCTATCAACATTTTTTACTCCATGACCCACACATAAGAAAACAGGGTAGAATGTGATTAGATTCTTTCTCTAAATCAGTTTGGACATCTTCCCTTGATACCTGATCATAAGCTAGATATATCCTGGCTACTGGTATTCCTCATCTATATCTTTACCTTGAGAAATTATTTAAAATACATGTTATTCCACAGACCACTGGATAAATGTTTATTCTAACCCTGGATGTAAACAGAAATTCAGATATTTCACATAATGTTTTGAGATATGTGAAAGAAAGGATTCTGTATTTAAAAAGCTTATTAGATACCTCTAGAGAATTAACAGGATATTTTTAAACTGATCATAAATGGTTGAATATTTTATTTGTTCTGTCAAATTTATTGATTAATAAAACCAATTTTGGTAATACATAGTAGCTGCTATTGAAAATAGAACTAGATTTCTCACAGTTTCTTCATGTAGTGATCTCACAAAGGATATCTCAGCTTGTCTGAGGTGCAAAAGGTGCTTTAAGGAATGTAAGAAACACCATGCTGATCTCTTCGGCCTAGCAGTTTGTATCTGATAGTAGTTTAGGAGAAGATTTTTTTTTTTTTTTTTTTTTTTTTTAAGAAAGGAAGTTGAATATTTATTTATTTATTTTTTTTTTAATTTTTGTATTCATTTTTCCAAATTACCCCCCCTCCCTCTATTCCCTCCCCCGGATGACAGGCAATCCCATACATTTTACATGTGTTACAATATAGTCTAGGTACAATACATGTGTGCGAATATCATTTTCTTGTTGCACAATAAACATTAGAATCCGAAGGTACATGCAACCTGGGCAGACAGATATTAGTGCTAACAATTTACATTCACTTCCCAGTGTTTCTTCTCTGGGTGTAGCTACCTCTGTCCATCATTGATCAACTGGAAGTGAGTTGGATCTTCTTTATGTTGAAGATTTCCACTTCCATCAGAATACATCCTCATACAGTATTGTTGTTGAAGTGTACAGTGATCTTCTGGTTCTGCTCATTTCACTCAGCATCAGTTGATTTAAGTCTCTCCAGGCCTCTCTGTATTCCTCCTGCTGGTCATTTCTTACAGAGCAATAATATTCCATAACATTCATATACCATAATTTACCCAACCATTCTCCAACTGATGGACATCCATTCATCTTCCAGTTTCTAGCTACAACAAAAAGAGCTGCCACAAACATTTTGGCACATATATGACTCTTTCCGCTCTTTAGTATTTCTTTGGGATATAATCCCAGTAGTAGCGCTGCTGGGTCAAAGGGTATGCACAGTTTGATAACTTTTTGGGCATAATTCCAGATTGCTCTCCAGAATGGCTGGATTCTTTCGCAACTCCACCAGCAATGTATTAGTGTCCCAATTTCCCCACATCCCCTCCAACATTTATCATTATTTGTTCCTGTCATCTTAGCCAATCTGACAGGTGTGTAGTGGTATCTCAGAGTGGTCTTAATTTGCATTTCTCTGATCAGTAGTGATTTGGAACACTCTTTCATGTGAGTGGATATAGTTTCAATTTCTCCCTCTGAGAATTGTCTGTTCATATCCTTTGACCATTTATCAATTGGAGAATGGTTCGGTTTCTTATAAATCATGGTCAGTTCTCTATATATTTTGGAAATGAGACCTTTGTCAGAACCTTTGTTTTTAAAATATTTTCCCAATTTGTTACTTCCCTTCTAATCTTGTTTGCATTAGTATTATTTGTACAGAAACTTTTTAGTTTGATGTAATCAAAATCTTCTATTTTGTGATCAATAATGATCTCTAGTTCTCCTCTGGTCATAAATTCCTTCCTCCTCCACAAGTCTGAGAGGTAGATTATCCTCTGTTCCTCTAATCTATTTATTATCTCCCTCTTTATGCCTAAATCATGGATCCATTTTGATCTTATCTTGGTATATGGTGTTAAGTGTGGATCCATATCTAATTTCTGCCATACTAATTTCCAGTTTTCCCAACAGTTTTTTCCGAATAATGAATTTTTATCCCTAATGTTGGAATCTTTGGGTTTGTCAAAGATTAGATTGCTATAGATGTACCCTTTTTTGTCCTTTGTATCTAATCTGTTCCACTGATCTACCGGTCTATTTCTTAGCCAATACCAAATGGTTTTGGTGACTGCTGCTATATAATATAGCTTTAGATCAGGTACACTTAGACCACCTTCCTCTGAGTTTTTTTTCATTAGTTCCCTTGCAATTCTCGACCTTTTATTCTTCCATATGAATTTTGTTGTTATTTTTTCTAGGTCATTGAAATAGTTTCTTGGGAGTCTGATCGGTATAGCACTAAATAAATAGATTAGTTTGGGGAGTATTGTCATCTTTATTATATTCGCTCGGCCTATCCAAGAGCACTGAATGTCTTTCCAATTATTTAAATCTGATTTTATTTTTGTGGCAAGTGTTTTGTAATTTTTCTCATATAATTCCTGACTTTTCTTTGGTAGATGGATTCTAGGAGAAGATTTTTATGAAAAGAGTAGAAATATTAAAATAACCTCAAAGACAAGGGACAGAACCTCAATATTTTGAATGTGCCTTTAATAATTAAATTATGGTGCGTGCCTGGCATTGTAGGATACAAAGAAAGATAAACAAATTAGCAAACCAAAAATCTCAGTCCCTCCACTCAAAGACGTCATGTTAAAATTGAGGAGGAGAGGGTTACAATATATTCATAAATAACTGTATATAATATACATGCTGGCTAGATGGCAAGGTAATCTTGGAGGGGAAGGCATTAGCTGCCTAGGGGACCAGGGACCACTTAAAGAAGATGGATCATGATCTAAGTCTTGAAGGAAGCCACGGAGACTAAGAGGCAGAGATGATCAGGGAGTGAGCATTCCAGACATGGTCTAGAACATCTTATAAACATGAAATATAATTAACTAATTTTTAACATAGCCTGTACTTCTTCATTTGTTGTACTTTTTCATTATTATTGCATATCAGAGGGTAATCTTTAGTTGCACATATTTATCAATCTGTCCTAGTTTGGATGCCCAAACTTCTGCCTGCTGAGGGTGAGGGATTTTGGTTTCTTTCTTCTAAGCCCCTTTTCTGAACACTACCAAGTATGATGGAGAAACACATTTCTTTCCTTTTTCAGATAGAGTGAATTCTATATTTAAATGCTCTAATATACACATTAGCTTCTTTGGTTTTAATGTCATCACAAATGATAACCATTCTGGACTGCATGGCAGGATGCATTTTAGACAAATGGTAATATCCCAATTTCTTTTTCATGTCAATGTCATGGAAACCCAAATCCTCTGGGAATTGTCAACCATAGGTACTATGTATAGTACACTCTCCTGCCTTCAACAAAGAAGTCCAGGCAGGACATGGAATGCCAGAAATACATTACTAGTACCCAAGAAGAAACTGTCCTGTGGATCTCTTCTCAGTCCTAACATTTAGCCTCGTGCCAATAGTTTTGTTATCTACAGTTATTCAGGTCATTTCCAAGCTTCTTTGAGGTTAATATAAACCCAACAGTCCCTACCATGATAATGGAAAGGAAGAGGAAATGATTTCTAATTCAAATTCAACTTCTTTCAAGTCCTATTATCAAAGATTATAGTTGAGTCATAGCTTGGAATAGAGTTCAATATATAAGTCCAAGTCAAATGTCATATACTTTTTTTTTTTTCCCACCGTGTGTGTATATGTGTTCATTTGTGCTGTCAGTGAGCTCGGAGGTAGAAAAAAGAACATGAAATTTCCATTTGACAGTGTTCAATTGAAAAGGTATGAAGAAGATACAAAGAAAACTTAAGTCAAATGTAATATTATCTTTAAGTGCAAGGAAAGGGAAGACTGGTACCTTTAGAGACTATAATCACTTGGGGAGAGTGAAGTGAGAGGGTTGGTACTAAATCTTTATTACAATCATCATCAAGAACCAAAACTTCTTCTCTGGTACCAAGATCAAAGGGTGTAAGATATAATGAAAGATACAGAAATGGAGATTTTAAATTGTAGTCAGGGAGATCTGCATGGGATCAAGAGACAAATCACAGGCAATACTGGTAAATTGACTGTCAAATATAACTTGCCTTCCCAAAGCTTCAACCTTTCATGGTAGGATAGGTATATTTTCCTCTGCTACCCTTTGGCTGACACATTTTCATAGTTGCTGGTCAGATCCACAGTATCTTCCTTTCTAGGGTCACAGTAAGGCTGTGGGCTTAGATATGTAGTTACATGGCAGATGAGGAGGATTAATCTCAATAGGAGGGGGACTGGGAATGATAGAATCATCATTTTCATAATCAATTAAGGAATGAGAAAATAGACTTCTGAGTAATTTATAACTTTATTCAACAGAATCAATTTTGTGAGGGAAGAATGTGAATATATGTGCTTGCACTGGGGAAGAAGATGGTAGAGGGAGACTAGTGGGCTGATTGGGCATTGCTCCAGATTTAGAATTAGAAGCAGTCACAAATTCCTTATTATATAGATGAGGAAATTTGGTCCTAGAGAGACTAAATTAATGCAAATAATAAGTGGTAGAGCATTGAGATAACTCTAATATTTAGACATGCTTCCTTCTTTCTTGGAGTTAATGGTCTCTTAAGTAAATTAAATAGAGAGATCTACAATACAAAATATTGCAAAATAGGTGTCATTAGACAGTTACAAAATAAAATAGGTGTAGTCTTATGGCAAAGGTATTTTTTGCCCAAGGGAAAAAGGTGGCATTTAAGTGGTGATTAAGCAAATAAAGAGTAGCATAGAGGCCAAGTCAGGGATCAGGAACAACTATATCAAAAACATGGAACTAGTAAAGCACATGACTTGTTCAAGGGGGAATGTAATTTAACTAGACCATGCAAAGGACTGTAAGACCAGAAAAGGAAGAAAACTGAGTGTATCCACAGATGGTGGATAACTTTGAATATCAGATAACAGAGGCTGAACTTTATTTAGGAATTAGTAGAATCACTAAAGATTTTGTGGTCCTCAATAATATAAGTGGATTTTGAATAAGAAAAGATCATACTGGAAGTGTTACATAGGAAGGATAAAAAAATAGAGACTATTAAAATTGTAGGATACCATTACAATAGTCCAGGTAGGTGAGGATGAGGTCTTGTACCAGGGTAATAGTAGTAGGAAGAAAAAGGGGGAAAGGATGCAAGAGATGCAGACTATATAATTAAACATAGACTAACAAACAGAGAGGAGAGAGAAAGACAAAGCAGGAGACAAAATAAAAATAACCTTAAAGTTGTTAATATGGGATCAGAATTTCATCTCAGTTGTTGGGGAAAAAAAAACGTATTCATGATTAATGAATTATTTTGGTAAGCCTTGAGGAATCACACAAAAAAGTGAGAGATAATCAAAAGATAGGACTGGGGCAAGATCTTGATTTTTGAAAAAGGCTATATTTGTATGGGGTATTTTGGAAAAATATAAATCAAGATTGATGCCAAGATATAATGAAGATCTTGAACAAATTATTAGACATTTTGTGAGCATTTACAAAAAGAAGTGGAAATCATTAGAAATCAGCATATTTCAAAAGGAAGTAATGCTCAAACAACCTCATTTCCTTTTTCTCTGGAAGATGTTATGCCAAGGAAATGTGATGGAAAAAAATGTATGTTACATTTGATGGTACTTGTGGTTATCCTTATGAAATAAATGGAGAAGTGTAGACTTGATGACAATATAGTTAGGTGAATTTGAAGATGGTGTGAAAGAATATTGGTTAGTCTGTATTAACCTTCAGAATTGGTCTTTAGTTTTGTCTTATAGGACTGTATCATTGATACTAATTTATTTGATAATGTTGACAATAAGTTTAAGATACAAATGGCATGTTTATCAAATTTATGGGTAACATAAAAATAGAAGGAACATATAGCATGTTTTTGAGCAATTTGTAGGAGGAAAAAGATTTTGGGTTTTCATTGATTATAAGATCAAGATGAGACTAATTTCACATAACAAACAAAAAATATATAATTTCACATTTCATGAGTAGAAGAATATTGCATTGAATAAGAAACATGATAGTTCTACTAGAATTCTTAAGCTTTACTTACCACATTTTATGTGACACATTGACAATCTGCAACATATCTAAAGAAGGATGACCAAGATAGTGAGGGGATTCAAAAAGCATATTGTTTACTGATTGTTTTCCTTTGCATCTTATTCCTCGCTCCATTAGAACATACATTTTTTTTATTTTATTTTAATAGTTTTTATTTACCAAATATATGCATGGGTAATTTTACAACATTGATAATTGCCAAACCTTTTGTTCTAATTTTCCCCTCCCCCCCAGATGGCAGGTTGACCAATACATGTTAAATACGTTAAAGTATAAATTAAGTACAATATATGCATACATATCCAAACAATTGTTTTGCTGTATAAAAAGAATCAGACTTTGAAATAGTGTACAATTAGTCTGTATGAAGGAAATAAAAAATGTAGGCGGGACAAAATTAGAGGGATTGGGAATTTTTCTGCAGTGGCTCATAATCATCATCATCTCCTAGAGTTCTTTTGCTGGTGGTAAGCTGGTTTAGTTCATTTACTGCTCTATTGGAACTGATTATGGTTAATTTCATTTGTGAAAGAGGGCCATATCCATCAGTATTGATCATCATATAGTATTGTTGTTGAAGTATACAACATTCTCCTGGTCCTGCTCATTTCACTCAGCATCAGTTCATGTAAGTCTTGCCAAGCCTTTCTGAAATCATCCTGCTGGTCATTTCTTACAGAACAATAATATTCCATAATATTCGTATACCACAATTTATTCAGCCACTCTCCAACTGATGGGCATCCACGTAGTTTCCAGTTTCTGGTCACCACAAAGAAGGCTGCCACAAACATTCTTGCATATACAGGTCCCTTTCCCTCCTTTAAGATCTCTTTGTTATAAGCCTAGTAGTATTACTGCTGGGTCAAAGGGTATGTACAATTTGGTAACTTTTTGAGCATAGTTCCAAATTGCTCTCCAGGATGGCTGGATGTATTCAGAATTCCACCAACAATGTATCAGTGTCCCTGTTTTTCCACATCCCCTCCAACATTGCACATTATCTTTCCCTGTCATTCTAGACAATCTGACAAGTGTGTAGTGGTATCTCAGAGTTGTCTTAATTTGCATTTTTCTGATTAATAATGACTTGGAGCATCTTTTTATGTGAATATAAACAGTTTCAATTTCTTCATCCAAGAATTATCTGTTCATATCCTTTGATCATTTATCAATTGGAGATTGGCTTGATTTCTTATAAATTAGAGTAAATTTTCTATATATTTTGGAAATGAGGCTTTTATCTGAACCTTTGACTGTAAAACTGTTTTCCCAGTTTATTGTTTCCCTTCTAATGTTATCTGCATTAGTTTTGTTTGTACAAAACCTTTTCAATTTGATATAATCAAGATATAATCAAAGTTTTCTACTTTGTGATCAATAATGATCTCTAGTTCTTCTTTGGGCATAAATTCATTCCTCTTCCACAGGTCTGAGAGGTAAACTATCCTATGTTACTCTAATTTATTTATAATCTCATTATTTATTCCTAGGTCATGAACCCATTTTGATGGTGTACGGTGTTAAGTGTGGGTCAATGCCTAATTTCTGCCATATTAATTTTTAATTTTCCCAGCAATTAATTATCCCAAAGGCTGGGGTCCTTGGGTTTGTCAAACACTAGGTTATTGAACATAAGTTTTTTTAAAGGTAAAAACTATACCTTGTTCATAATTATAACACTTCTTTTGCCCACTCCAATACCCTGTACATAACAGGTAATCAATGCTTATTTGACTAATTAAGTTGAATTGAATTCATATTTATTCTCAAACAAAAAGAAAATGTAAGAATGGTTACATAATAATGGGATTCAAATATTGAAGAGTACTCTAAAAAAGAAATAATTTTAGTTCAATATAAAGGTTAACTTTCTAATAATTAGATTTTTTCAAAAACAGAATGGGATTCTTTGTAAAGTAATTAGCTCCATATCATTAGTATTATTCAGATTAGAAGACAGGATTCAGTGCTGGAGTTGATGGAGATTCTGAATTAGATCTAAATGAGAAGACATATAGTATCCTTTTCAACTTCAAGATTTTCAGATTGTATTAATTTTGTTTTTAAGTAAACTATGGATTTAAGTAAATCTATAGTTGAAATCAGCGTATATCTCAAACCCTTCCTGATACTGTTTCTGATTTCATTTCCAGTTTTCTAAAATATAATTTCAAAAAGAACATAATAAATCTTATGGGGGCAAAAACCCCAGCCTTTAAAAATTTCATTCATTTCCTACTGGATAAAAGTTCAAAAATAATCTCTAAAACATGTGATTAAGCTCCAGGGCAATGTTAAAATCTCATTGAAATAAGTTATCACATTAAACACTGAACTCAATACCCAAACCAAGGATAAATGTAATCTTAGTTTTCATTATTTTTCTACTATATGCTCCCCTAAATATATATTTAACTAGATAATCAGTTTCTGATCACAACTAGGTGTGTGTGTGTGTGTGTGTGTGTGTGTTTGTATGTTAATAAAAGAGCCTTGTTAATGCTTTCATTGGAATAAATAAAAAAACCTCATTTAATCAGTACTGAAGTTAGATGCATTTGAATCATTCTTGACACTTGGAGGTACACAACGAAATGGAAGCAGAAGATAAAGTGGCACTTGAGAGAAGAAACAAGAAAGCCAGTTTGGGAGGTTGATAATGTATGCATAGAGGACATTGAGACTGGAGAGGTGTTCTAGGGCCAGCTTGTGAGGGTTTTAATACCAAAAGATTTAGATTTGATCTTGAAGGTAATAAAGAGCTGGTAAAGTTTATTGAATAGAGTACCGACATGATTTATGCTTCAGGAAAGTAAATTCAACAGCTGTGTGAAGGATGGATTGGAAAAGAGAGATGATTGAAGCAGGGTGACCAATTAAAGGATTGTAATGCAGGTGATAGGTGATGATGGCCCTGAACTAGAGTGGTAGCTGTGTGACTGGTGAAAAGGAACAGATTTGAGCTGTTGGGAAAATTTAAAGATTTGGCACACTGAGTAGAAATGTGGGGTGACTGAGAATGTGAGACTTCAGAGAAAAATGTTTGCCAAGAGAATGGCTAATCTGATTAAAGAGATCTAAAAAAGGAAGGAGAAAGGAGAGAAAAGTGTTCAAATGCAAATACTAAATAAAATATGATCAGCAACAGCCATGTCTTAGGAGAAAAAGAGCATGTACATCGCAGGAAACAATGAGAGGGAAAAGTGTAGAAACAATGCTTGTGAAATCAATCTGACTTCTATAAAGCAGTACCCAGTATAAGAGTAATAAAGCAAACTGCAGATCTAATTCTGTAGAGATAAATATGATCTCAGGGATATCATAGACAATTGGCAAGAATCTAGAGGCATAGAGATTAGAATACAAGATGTCTTGTCCACAAAGAACATTAACTATAGAGAGTAGCAATGGTACAAATATATGATATTTATTTGTGAGGAAATCCACCATTATGAGGAAAGAAATAAGATGAATTACATTTGGGTAAGGATCAATGAAAGAAAGTAAAAAAAAGTAACAAACAAAGGTTAACTTGTTTCATTTAGGGAAAATGAATCATTCTATGTCTTTGTCTATCTTCTCCTACTCTTCTCCATCCCACATAAAAATCAAGAAACTGATACATTCTTGACTTGACTAATTATTTCATCTTTTCAGAAAGGGTAAATGAAGAAGGGAACTATTATTCTGGAAGTTATTTTGATTAATAAAAAGGAACAGATTAGTGAAGTGAGAATTATAGAGACCTGAGGAGGCTGTGCCCATGACATTTCAGAGTTCATTAGATAAGAAAGGGGAACACTAGTCATACTACTTTCAGTATTTCACACTTTAAATGGAATTGAGTGAATTCATAAATGAAATAAGTACCATATCCTAATACATTAAAAGAGAAATACCTCCCAAAATTAATATTTTTGTGATAGCAACTATCTAATTGCTAAATCAACTATCTAGTAAAGTGTGTAAAGGCAAGTAATGTATAATAAGCCTGGAAAGGCAGGCCTCAGCCAAGTGGTAGAGAAGTTGTACTGGATTCTAGAGATTATAAGGGATAATTGACTAGGCAAATGACATGGTCTGACCTATGTTTTGGAAATTTCATTTGGCAGCTATATGAAAGGTAGTTATGGAGAGAAGAGAGACTTGAAGCAGGGAGATTAATTAGGAGGCTATCATATGGTGATGAGGGTCTGAAATTCAGTGTGGCTATCCGAATACAGAGAAAGAAATGGTTTTCAGATATATTGTGGAGACAGACACAAATTGGAAATTGGTTAGATATTTAAGATAATATGGAATTAAGAATGATTCTATGAAAATAAAAATAAAATTTACAAAATTTAAAAATAATGACTGAAGCTATGAATCTGAATGCAGGAAAATATAGTAGCCCATATAACATGAATTGTACATGTTTTTAAGGGGAGGGAAGTAGATAACAAATCATATGAGTTGTCTATGGATTATTCATTTTGATATGTCCAATAAGCATTTGGTGATGCAGTATTAGAGCTCAGGAGAGAGACTGGAGTTAGATATATAAATCTTGGAGTCATCTATATAGTGACAATTGAACCTATGGAAACTGAATAGATCAACAAAAAGGAAAAAAGAGGGATCCCAGGATGGAGTTTGGAGTTATTGAGAATATTGATGACAAGATAGAATCAGTTCTTGGTGTGGATGAGAAGATGGTATTGTATGTTAGAGAGAATATAGAACTCCTCTTTGTTTCCTCTATGTAGGAGAATGATCCTTAGCTTAAAGATAGAAAAAATGTGGTTAATAGAAAAATGGTTAAAATAATCTGGTAAAGAAGAATATAACTAGCTTCTTTGAATATAAAATATAAACTTCTAAAGAGAAAAAAACTATTACATTTTTTGTGTTTGTATTTCCAGCACTTAGTGAAAAGTACTTGGTAATATTATAGGCATTTGATAAATACTTAAAGAATTAAATTTAAGTCATATGGTTCAGACAAAATATCTTATATGACTGGAGGTATTTGTGGATAATATTTTCTGTTATTATCTTTGAGGAATCATGGGGAAGAAAGACTTTACAGAGTAGACTTGGGTTTACATTGTCAAATATTTAAAAGGGCAAGAAGTGAATACATCAAATTTCCTGATAAAATTTTAGAATTAGTAATTAATAGTATTAATGATTAGAATGAAGTGATTAGAATTAGAATTAATAATTAGTAATTAAATACATCCTTCAAATTGGAAAAAGTGAGAATAAATAGGTTCATTAATTACAAATTATGCCAAATTAACCTTATGTCTTTTTTTTCCCCAAAAGCACTGTTAGGCTAGTAGAACATGATAATTCCATAGACATAATATTTCTATAAGGTATTTAATAAAGTATCATGCTATCCTTGTTAATTAACACACACACACACACACACACACACACACACACACACACACACATATATATATATATATGAATCTGGATGATAATATAACTGTGGTTTTATAATTGGTTACTTGTAGAGTCAAAGTCTGACTATTATTATCTTATTGTCAACTTTGATAGATGTCTCTAGTGGCGTTTTGTACAGTTTTGTCTTTTACCCTTCTCTTTTCAATATTTTTAATGATTTAAATTTAGACATAATTAGCATTCTTTTTAAGGAACATAACAGGAGTTTGTGGTTGGCATGAAACTGGAAAATATAAATAATACACTGAAAAACAGAACTGAGATAAAGAAAAGACATGAATAACTTCAACAGTGGGTAGAAGCTAACAAAGTTAGCATTAACAGAGATAAATGTAAAGTTCTGCACTTGGGTTAAAAAACTAACTGCCAACTGCAGTTGTGCAAAATGTAAAGCAGGAAGGGAGATATTGTTAGAAAGCAATTCATGAAGAAAAAAATGTGAAAGATTTAGAGGACTTATAATTTTGTTTTAGGAATCAATATAAAACAGGAAGGAGATGGAGAAGAAAAACAAGAAGATTTCCAGATAAAATGGAATATATAATGCAAAATGGTAAAAATCTAAGAATAATATGAGGGGACTAGTTGCATGATTTCCAAAGCTGTCCAGAGAACCCATGGAGCATTATTTCTAGTGAAAATTATCACATTTGACAAGGGATATTCATTATTTCCAATACTTGAAAAGAAAATGGAGTGTAGATGGAGCTTATAGGAATAAAATCTGGGTAATAAGAAGGATCAACTGAAGGAACTGCTGAAAAAAAAAGACAAGGGGGAAGTGATGGCTGTCTTCAAATATTTGAAGGGTTGTCATGGTAGAGGATTATACTTATTCTCTTCCGTCCCCCCGAAAAAAAAAAAAAAAACAACTCTGGAACTAATGAGTAGAAATTACAAGGAGAAAGATTTCAGCTCAGATATAAGGAAAATTTTCTTAACAATAAGAATTTTCTAAAAATGGTGCAGGCTGTCTCCAGGGAAGTACTCAAATAGAAGCTTTCACTGAAAAGTTCAAGTAGCTTTTGGAGATAGGAATAATGATTTGGATTTGGGTAGGGTTGCATGAAATGACTCTGATTTTCCTTACAATTATCTGATTCTGTAATCTTAGTAGAGGCAAGTCAACATCAAAGAAGCCTGAAAAAGAAAAAAATTGAATGTTCCTTTTTGAGAGTTTTTTTAAATGCTATCTGTCATATCACCAACTGAGTCTAAAGAGTTTTCCACAGCATCTACATTAGCATATTGGTTGTCATACTTTGTCAAGTTCAATATTGTGATGTCTTCTACAAATTTAAGAAATTGGCTTGTTTTTTTGCCATCCTGCCATTATCTGAGAGAGAAATAATTGTATATCAACCATATTTACAAAGGTTAAGAATCTTTTTCTCAAAGCTAGAAACTCATTTTTATACATATTCTATTTATAAGTATTTTATTATGCATCAAATTATAAAGCACTTATGCCATGCATTGTAATTACATCTAATAACATACTAAAGGACAGATACCATTTCAACAAATCTCATGATATAATTCATTTTAAAATCAGACAATAGTTTTATTCTCAAGGCTTTTTGCCTAAATATATGCCTTGATGCTAGATAACCAACATATGTTACTTATATATTCTTGTACTTAAAGCCATTCTCAGATTTCTGATCCTTACTTCTCCATTGAATGGTAAGTAGAATGACTAAAGACTTATGAAAAATGGTTCTAAGTTCTGGTTTTGTTTGTTTGTTTGTTTGTTTGTTTTTGTAATACAATTGCAATATAAAATGTACTTCTAGTCATTTGGGTATCATTTGCTACCTAATTCCTGGGTTATCATAAATTCTGGTGTAGTATATTGCTATGTTTGGTCAATAAGAATAAGAAAAAAGACAACACCTTTTTATTTGCTGATACTACCAATGAATTTACATTACAAAACATGAAAATGACATTGTCTTTTAGGAAGATTGGTTTGACAAGACATGGCTCTTGTGATGGAAAGTACCTAAGAAGTATTTGTTTTTTTAATGAATTTTTTAAAAATGGATATAAGTCCAACAAAATTCTGCTATATCTCTATACATATGTGTGTATGTGTATATATGTATACTTACATATATACATATACATATGTTACAAATATACATATGTATTCAAAAGCGCTTATATGTATTCTATAGCTCTTGTTATGGTAAATATTCCAAAGAGTTATACTGGACTGAGGAAGGAAGGAGAATTCTTCTTGATATTCCACACTTCTCTTTAGAGGTACTTCTAATAACTTGATCTTAAAAACAGTGCATTGAATAAAATTAAGATATCTATCTCAAAATATGAGAAATTGCAATGATTTGGTTCCCTTGAAATACTAGAAGCAAATTAACCTAGTTATTGGTATCAGATACTTTCATTTCTTTATTCAATTATGCCAGTATCTCCCTTCTCAGTTATGAAATAGAAATTCCCAAAGAAAACACATTAGCTCTGACTGCTTTGTACCTTCCAGGAATGTAAGGGAATTTCTTAGAATTGCTTTATGGTCCTTTTGAAGAGAACTTCATGTGGCAATGTACCAAAGAGGAAATAAAACTAAAACTCAGATATCTTGTTAAGATAAGAGTTAGTACAATTCATCATCATTCCCTCTGTCTAGGTGAAAAGGTAACTTATGGCATGCCAAAAATAAATCTGTAAAGAGAAGAGGGGATATAGAAAGATTTTTGTAATTTTCTGTTTTAAGTACTTATAGATTCTACCATATACTTCAGTGTAGCCACCATAGTGGATGTATTAATGGTCACAACTCATCCATGCTTTTGTATATATGTATCTTATCTTCTATAAATTTTCTAGACACTGGAACCAATGTGCAGGATGCTTTCATCTAGAACTTTTAAAAATATGTTGTGAGTATATATTTATTTTTCAAAAGGTCCTTTATAATTCAATCCTAAGATTTAAAAAAAAAGGAAGGGGGACAGGCTGGTCATATATAATGAATAATAATAATACCTGTTTCAATTTTAAAGATAAAAAGTGCTCTTTATTTATTGTCCCCATTTCAGCCTCAAAGAAATCCTATAAGAAGTAACTATGAACAGATATTACCATCCCCATTTTATAGATGAGGAAAAAACAGTTTCAGAAAGGACAAGTGGCTCATTCATGAACATACCTAGTAAGTGCTAAAAGTAGAATATTAACCCAATTCTTCCTCATTCCAAATGCAATAGGATTATCCATTCCACTATATTGTAGTATACATAGATGAAAGACAAATATGTATAGTCTGAATTGTTCTTTGCTACTCCTGAGGCAGATATTTAAAACAACAATATTTTTCTGGTATATATGATTCTATCTCTTTGTAGGATTTATAGGTCATTGGTACAAGAATCACATCTGATAAGAAGGGGAAGTTCTGTATCAATGGAAGAAGTACCAATATTGATGAAATCATGGACATGGAGAAAGTATCAAAGAACCTTATCTTTAAATTGAAGGGCTGCAAATGGGGTTGAACAAAAATTTTACTTATTTTTTAAAGCCGAAGTGACAATAATTGTTCTAGCCATTTATTTCCTATACAATCAGTCTTCAGATGGAAATATCATTCATCTATATTCCTCCTTCCCATTGCTAATGTTTTTATTGTTCACTCATTTCAGTAATGTCCGACTGGCCCCATTTGGAGTTTTCTTGACAAAGATACTGAAATAGTTTACCATTTCCTTCTCTAGTTCAATTTTCAGATGAGAAAACTGAGGCAAACAGGGTTAAATGACTTTCCTATGGTAAAATAGCTAGCCTATGTCCAAATTTGAACTCAGGAAAAGAAACGTTCCCTACTTCAGGTGTGACCCTCTATCTGGTGTGTCATCTAGTTACTCCATGGCTAAGATAAGTAACATTTTTTTTTCAGTCTGAAAGCAACTGAGTAAATGGCTCAATGTAATCTGTTATAAGATTAAGGTGATTTCATAGGTAGAACTTTTTATGTTGGAGCTTGGAAGGAAGGGTACATCAGAAATGAAAGACAATTCTAATTGATTCTTAGTTTAGCCTATCATCCAAATCCAGAAACTAGTAATGGCCAAACTTGTTTCTGTCACTCATGGCTGTTTGTCATAATTTGGGGATCATTATTTTGTTGATGTTCAGTTGTTTCTGATGCTTTGTGGTGGTTTGCTATTTTTTCTCTAGCTTATTTTATAGAGGAAGGAACTGAGGCAAACAGGGTTCAATGACTTATCCACGGACATACATCTTCTGTTTCAGTACAAATTTAAACTCAGGAAAATTAGGTTTCTTGATTCCAGGCCCAGTACCCTATCTACTATGTCACCTAAGTACCCAAGGTGCTCTAGGAATCATTTCTTTGCTAATTTCCCCATTATTCAAGAGTCTCTGTCAATTGTTTCTTGACTTGCATTGAACTAGCCTGTGGCATGCCCCACTTGAACTCTTAGGAGAAGAAAGTAATTTGGGACCATTAAGTAGTAGTGTACTTGGAGTTCTGTCAATGAAGATCTCTAATCTTATTTATCCAGATGCTTCACAGCTGCATTTTGCCAGTGAAATCAAGGGAAAAGAGTCTTTCCCTAACAGTACCCTTCCTTCCAAGCTCCAACATAAAAAGTTCTACCTATGAAATCACCTTAATCTTATAACAGATTACATTGAGCCATTTACTCAGTTGCTTTCAGATTGAAAAAAAATGTTACTTATCTTAGCCATGGAGTAACTAGATGACACACCAGATAGAGGGTCACACCTGAAGTAGGGAACGTTTCTTTTTCTGAGTTCAAATTTGGACATAGGCTAGCTATTTTACCATAGGAAAGTCATTTAACCCTGTTTGCCTCAGTTTTCTCATCTGAAAATTGAACTAGAGAAGGAAATGGTAAACTATTTCAGTATCTTTGTCAAGAAAACTCCAAATGGGGCCAATCGGACATTACTGAAATGAGTTTTTAAAGAAACTCATTTTACTTAGTTATTGCGTTATTTATAACACATTTATGGATAGGTTAGTAATTTAACTGATTATTTGTGTAAAAATTACCTTAAGAAGATAAAAATACATACATTGCTTTTTATTCTGTGATTGAAGAGTTAATACTGCATTAAATAACACAGTATACTAATTTTTTTGTGGGGGAGGGGAGTAAAACATGTCAGTTTCAAAATCTTTCATTATCTAATCAAGTCAAAAATCTATAATACCTTCTTTTGTTTATACTAAACTCTCTCCTACACATTTAAAAGCCAGATTTTTTCTATGACCATTCTCTTCTTTTGTCATTCTTCAGTTATTTAAATCTAAAATTTATTATTACTGTTTTTTTTTAATTTAATCAGTAGTTAATAGCTTTAAAATCAAAGGCATTTTCGTCTCTATAAGTTTTGTTTGATTTTCTGCTCACATGATTTGTCATTATTGCTAATGGTCTACTAAGTTGAGCAAAGTTGACCCCCCACCAATTCCATTTTATTCTATTTTCAGGCATTATATTCTTAATTTAAAATGTTCGACCACATTTTAAGAAAGTACTGGGTACCTACTAACACACATGTTGCAGTAACATTAAGATATAAGTATTTGGAGTTCCAATCATTTACTACTGGCTTATTATTTTTATGTGTGTGTCCATCTAAATATATACCTATACACCTAAATATATACATGCATACATATACATATATATACATATATACTAAATATATACATACATATACAAGATTAAATTATACATATACATATACACATATAAAGTTATTACAAATGTGTATATATATATATTTCTGGATAGATAAATAGATGAAAGAAAGATAAATGATTCATTTGTTTATGGGACTTGATTTCCTATTCACCTGTAATAATGTAATTGCATCAAACTTTTCCCAAAAATTGGCAGTATAGCATATTGAATACATATAAGAAATTATTGTTTTACAGACTAGTTATATAATCCTGATAATTACTTAATCTCTCTGTCTCAATTTCCTCATCCAAAAAATGAAGGAGTTGAACCTATAATTCTTTCCAGCTCTGAATCTATGATCCAATGAAAAATACAATAATTCTTTACTATTTAACTTTAGGTGAAAGAAGAAATATGCATATCCATATATATATATATATATATATATATATATATATATACATTGAGAATAAGTCTTATAAAGCAAATAATCTTCATCTGTTTTTATTTTCATTCCCATAAATATTTGAACAGGATTATAGATTTAGAGCTGAGTAGCAGCAATTTAGTCAAGCCTCATTTTTATAGATACAATAAATTATTTTTTATTATAAAATAATTTTTTTACAGAATAAATGACTGTCCAGGGTCTCACCCACATAATAAATGGCAGAACTGGACAACTGAATCTTGAGTAACTCTAAATCCATGTGCCACAATGCTTTTGAAAAGAAATAAGAAGAGAACATATTATATGTTCCCAGGTGCTCAGAGAAAGATTACTTGCAGTGCATTTTGCTTTGCTTCTGTCCCTTGCAGGGTATTATTATCCTGATCAGATATACTTCTCTATTTAAAAACAGGCAAAAGTCCTATTCGCTTACTTAGAATAGCTAGCTAGCATTTATGTAGTACATTAAGGCTTATCAATTGTTTGTTTGTTTGTATGTTTTATATCTTACAACAACATTGTCCAGTAGCTGTTATTATTTTCCCTATTTTGTGGATGAGGGAATAGAGATTGAACAGGTTAAGTGACTTATCCAAAGTCAATCAGAAAGCAAATGTCTGAATCAGGAAGAAGATTGTGCAAAGGTTAAAATTTGTACAATTCATAGAACTGATTTTGTAGATTTAATTTATTCTCATCAATTGAGAATGTGACTAGATAAGGCAAAAAAAAAACCTTTTTCTATGGAACATTATAACCATTATTTGTACATTTTGTTGTTGTTGTTGTTGTTGTTTGATTGTAATGTTGGTTTTTGTTTGCTTTCTTTTAAAACTACTGTGACTATGGGTTTAAGGAGCCCAAGTCTATGTGGATATCTTTATTTCTTGTTGGCTATTTGTACATTCTCTCAGAAAAAAAGGATTAACAAAGAGAAAAGTAAATGTTCACATTCCTTAAGGAAAAAGGAAAAAGAAATGAAATTTGAATAACTTTTACATCAATTGTATTAAACATTTAAATACAGAGTACTATATGTTTAGGGATAGTTATTTTTTAGTTTTATCTTCAGCATTTATTATTCTTTTCGCTTTTAAAAATAACTTCATGTGTCTATTCAATTTCCATTACTAGAAATCTTTAAAATCATAATATATGTACACATCTATGTTACATATTTTTATTTGTACATTTTAAATAACCAGGGAAATAGGTTATTGTTATTTTTTAATCTTTACATTTAATTTTCCTGTAAGGATTTTTAGTTAAAACTAACATTAAAATTATCATTAGATAATATTTCATGTTGACACAATCTAATAAGCAGCTTATTTTTACAAGATTTATGTAAACTAATGACTTTTAAATTATATACTCAATACATTCACTTCATTACATCAGCAATGATATAAGATGCATATGATATAATGATATAACTAAGATGCAGTTATTTATTGCAGATGATGTATTTAAAGTACTACTAAAACTGAGTTATGTAACATTAAGATACTATGTCTATACATATATTCCCATTTAGAAAAAAATATTTAAACAATCACAAATAAAAGTCTAATAAATGTTGAGTTCTCTCCCCAATGTTTAAGCTCCCACTCTTAGGCGTTTTAAAAGAAAGCATTATTCCAAATCTAGAGTTAGAATTTATTCTTTATGTCTAACATTGTTGCCACTATTTCATCAATGTTTCTGGTGAGTCTCATTCATCACTTTCCTATCATGGTTGTTAAAGAAGGTCCTTGTCCAATTATATTTTATTAGTGTAGCTGAATTTTACTGCCTCCACAGGTGAAAAGGGTGCTGGGGTTTAATCAGTGAATATTAAATAAATAATTTTCTTCTATCAACACAGTCCATTCTTAATTCCCTTTCCCCCCACCCTTTTTTTTTTTTTAACCATCTGGTGGTTCTTCCATCTTTAAGATTAAAAAAAAATTCTACAGAAACATATTCTCTCTCTCTCTGTCTCTGTGCGTGTCTGTCTTTCTCTCTCTCCCTCTCTCTGTCTTTCTTCTCCCCCCACCCCCGTTCCCCAGTCTCTCTGAAAAAAAAAAAAAAAAAAAAAAAAAAAAAAAAGGCACACTTACCTGAGTTTAATATACTTATTGGAATGCATTTCGGCACCAAGGATACAAGTTTACTGTGTTTTTTAGGTGGACTCAAATCCTATTCCCTAACTGCCTCTCCACCCCATCCTCTCCCGACTCTTCCCCAAGGAGTAGGCGAAACTTCAAGAGAAATCTTCTCTTTGTACTCACCTGAAACTCGAGCTGTTCCCTCCCTCCCCTCCTCCCCCCGCTCCCCTGCTCATTCCGGGGCCCAGTGGATGCCCCGGGAAGGACTGGAGGGGGAAGGGGAAATAATAAATTGGACATTATTATAACCACCAGGATAGACTGAAAACTTCCATTCCAGTGACGTGTCATCACCACACACCACCGAAGGAAAATATAATCAAAAAAATCATCAGAGTGGTATCCCACTCTCCACCCCATCCCCTCAAAAGAAAAAAAAAAATGTTGATCATTCATTCACTTAAATTTTCTTTTAAACAACATGTAATGGATTGTTAACTTATGGAAGTGAGATTTTTGTGTGTGTGTGTTTAAAGTGTTTTTTTTTTTTTTTGTTTTTTTGTTTTTTTGTTTTTTGTTTTTTGTTTTTGTTTGTTTGTTTTTTGTTTCAAAGTGTTTCCTCATTCCCTTATTTTAATGTTTATTGTATCCTGACTCCTCAGGGCTTCTTGCCTTTATAGGCGGTGTCGGGACTCTGTCAGAGCAGCAGAGGGCGCTATGACACTGGCGACTCCGGGTGTATCATAGCCATGTAGCGCAATTCTCCTTTTCCCCTGGAAATTGTTGACTTGTAGCAAAACCATATCCTATTTGTAATTCCGGTAGTGCCGTTAATAATTTCATCCTGATGTATGTGCGGGGTAAGGAGGATAAGGGGAGCCCAGAGACTTCATCTGTCCCCAAATTATTCAGAGAAGCTTTAAGCAAGAATGGTGATTGTAGAAAAGATTCCAAAGCAAAACTCAACGAAGTTCTTCCATTGGAAAGGAAGCTTCGATTCGATTATTTTTGTTGTTTTTATTTTTGCAAGACTGATGAAGATAGAATTTCGATAGTAGGAAGAAAAAAAAAAAACGGTGTTGGACATTATACCCGAAAATATTTTAAAGAAACAAACAAACAAAAAAAAGTTTTAAATTTTAGAACACTTTAGATCAATAAATTACTCAGAATTTCCTGTAATCATATTATCGAATTACTTCGATTCAAGTAGCAAAAATTATGACCTATCTCTAACCTATACCACAATTTACTTTCTATTTAGGAAAAAAAATGAAGTAATCATTATTATTTCAACTAATAAAGTTTTCTGAAAACTTTAATTCTTATAAAAGTATGTATGGATAAAATGAGAACGACTGGGTTTGTATACATATTATGTAACATATTACTGTGCAACCTAAGTTTCTTTGGAGTTCTTATTTGGTTTGAGAATAAGGAATAGGTGGTCTATAATGCTATTAAAAACCACTACAGGAGCACTGGAGAGGAAGACAAGGGATTATCTTAAAATTACTACCATAAGAAGTGACAATGAGTTTGATTTAACTAAGTTTCACATGTGGGTACCCAGCAGTGAAGAGGAAATCTTGAAGTAAATCTATTTATTGACTCTACTTTCAATTGATTTAAAGCAAAGATTTTCCTAGGCAACAAGTGCATCACAGAATCAGTATTTCCTTTGATCAGTTTCAAATGATCTTTTCTTGGTCATCTCCTTTCCCTACACTTGGCCTTCCTGAAAAACGATTTTAAAAACAAAATAGACTAGTAAGTATAATAATCCATCAATACTCAAGACTCTGAACAAACTGGCTTTAAAAAAAATGTGAAGGAAACCAGTAAAAGAAAATCTACATGAGGGGGGAAAAATCCCCTTTTTAAATGGAAAGATAATTTAGAGATAAAAGACAAGATTATTGAAGTGCAACTAGAATGCACAATGTTAGAGGAATAGCCTCTTCGGCTTCCAGTTCATGGATACTTAGAATCTGTATTTACCCTTACACAATAGTACTTTGAGAAAGGCACTGTAGATTACTTTCTTCTTAACAATACATATATTTTCATGTCTTTAAAAAAGTTTGGAATGACATTAGAGTAGGTTAAAATAGATATTCCCTCTAAATTTAATTTGTTGTTGTTGTTAGAGATTTGAATATATAAGTTTAGGAGCAATGAAAGATCTAAAAAGGAGGTTTAAACTCTCTCCACATTTACCCTCAATCTCTGCTTTTTCTTAATCTCCTGGGCAAATTAGAAAACATTTCTTAGTCCTTTTATATTGCAGGATACCTATTTTCACACCTAAATTCTTTGCAGTGTGTTGAGGCAATCCACAGAATCCCTGCCATGATGATGTCGGATTTTCAAACATACCGCACTGCAGTGATGCTAGCCACCAGGTTTGGAAAAGGCCGCTCCCTTTCATATGCATTAAATTGCAGTCAGAATGTCATGGGGTTTTCTAGAAATACCTTTCTGCAGTATTTCTTCTGCAAATCTGCGCCTGCGTACTGCGACTGGCTTCTGGCGCATCCTCTTCTACCTCCTTCCCGAAGACATTATCATCCTTTATTCGCATAAAATAGATGAAACCTGTGTGAAGGTTGGGTGTGGGGAAGATATTGGTAGATAGGAAGAGTTTGGAAATTTTGGGATATTTATATTATAAATACATGAATTATTTTCTTGACTTTATGAACACTATTGGTCTGGGCTTGAGAAATTTGTTTTCCACATTTAACACATAATAAACACATAAATAATGTGTGTATATGTGTACCTGCATGTATACATACATATATAAATAGTCTTCTCTTTCCCTTTCTCTATTCTTAATTGGGGGGAGGGTGATTTTCACAAACAATGAAGTGGACTGAAGATCCCAAAGCTGGGCATTATGTGCATATTCATATATATAAATACACATATACACAAATGTGTATATACGCATGCATTCATATGCTCATATATGTAAACATGTAAGTTCTTTTCAAATCCACATACATATGGTTACTATATATAGGTTAAATATATATATATATATATTTATATATATCTTTATATATATATATATATATATATATATCTTTATATATATAGGCGGACTTGAAGAGAACAAAAGTCAACAAATTGTTTTTCACAGAAATATTTCTAGATAAGGGCTTTGTGGAAGTTTGGATAACTCTAATGTGATATGTGTGTAGGGGGGGGTATGGTTAGAGACTTCTCTTTTTTATCTTTATTTCCTGAATAATCTAATTTGTTATGTCCTGGGGCAAACTCCTGCTCCCCAGAAAGAGTCTGTCTGATTGTTCTTTTGATTGCAAACTAAAGAGAAAGGGGCTGTGGTCAGGACCACGGACAGCTCTGAGGGGGGAGGGGAAGACTGCTGTCACCTTTGCAGATCATCTCTGCTCCTTTTCTTTGTTCGCTACAGGCCCAGACCGAACAAAGACATCTATCAAGTCCCCCATTCTTAATTGAGGATTTTATTTTAGCTTCTGTGCCCTGGTGCGGAACTACTACCTTCTCACAAGCCACCTCACTGTCTTCCAAATAAATTCATTTTCTGAGTCCTTCTAAGATTTCTGGCCTACAATTTTCCACCCGTTTGTCTTAGTCCATTGAATTTAGGGTTCTGGTGCCTTCCGTTTGACTGAAAAAGAAGGAATGGTCCTCTTAATTTTAAATTAAGGAAGGTTTATTCTACCCAAATAAGCAAATAAACAACTAGCAGAATTTTCACCTAAGAGCGGTTTCTTTGAGCCCTTTGTATCAATCCATTTTGAAGGAGTAGAGACAGGAATATGGTAAGTACTTCATTTTCTATGGATTGAACCTATAATGAGGGTTCTAATTATTTATTTGTTTATTTTGCCCTACTTACTCTTGGATCATGGGGCGGATAAATTCCCCACTACACTATTAGATTGGGGAAAGAGGGAGGAGGAAGAGCTCCTTCCTAATAGTTAATAGTTGACTGGACGGACATTCTCATATCCTGCAACTATTTCTTTCCTATCTCTGTCACGGAAAGTCCTTTTTTCTAACAATTCAGAGAAAGATTTTCAGGTATACAGATGTCAACATCTCACGTTCTCTACCTGGGTTTCAAGATTTGATTGTGGATCTTCCCCACAAAGCCAGCGAGTCCATCGTTCGTGTTGAATTTTTCCTTTCTGCCTCTAAGATGTGCTGGAGTCCTTCAATATGCAGTCTTTCAGGCTCCGCTCTTGGCATTCACCGCGTGCCTTAATTGTATGACATTAAATCAAGGTCCGCTGTGAACACGGAGAGACAGAGTCTCTGATCTTTGTCCGGAAAGGAAATGACACACTGACTTTGTCTCTCTTCCTCATCTTTCCCTCCCCTCAAAATAGTGGATACCCTTGTTCCTGGATTCCCCACAGCTCCCGAGAGAGTGTAAATCACCGACGCTGCTCTTGTCAGAGCTCGCCTCTGTTAGTTACCACATCTGTTAGTTTCACTGTTAATTAGTCTATTGAGGGAACATGTAGACTGTATATATGTATAAGTATTTGTCTACAGATGTAACTCTCTTTATGCAAGTAATATACATATATTAAATCTAGGCATGTAAACTTGTCTACATCTAGTTTTCAGATGACTACTTCAATGAGACTCAATTAGCCCTCTGTAGCTACTCTAATTTCTAAATCGTGTTATCCTAAGAATTAATAATTAAATGAATCTGTTCACACTAGATCAATTCTAAGTTACCTTTGAGGAATGGCGATCTTTAGATGACTGCCATTTCTCTTGCAAAATACTTCTTAACAATCTTATTTGCTGCTCCCAAGGGGAGAAATATGGCATCTAGGAGGGGGGGGTGGAGATTGATGGGGAAAAACACATATATATGTACATGCAGTCATGTCTTCTAGGTTAGTAAGATTTTTTTTTTTTTTTTTTTTGGTTGAAGACTTTCGAGAGATGTGAAAACAAACGCGCGAACTGGGTCATCTTTCTTTGCATTTCGAAAAAAAATAACTTAATCGCACCTGCCTATGCCCCAGAGACTATGGATAGCCCATCTGGCCTGGCTACGTTTATGTAGAAGAGAAAGAAAGATGTTGAGCATAGTAAAGGTTCTCTATTCCCCGCATAAATAGACCTCAAGTCTTGGCGCCACCTCAGGGGTCTATAGCTGGTGCAAAGAAGGACGGCCTTTCAGGGCGCGCACCTACTCTGACTGCGGCAACAGTCAAAAGGAAGGAGGTCTGGGATGGAGGGAGGGGGTGTGTGAGTGAGTTGACCTCTACAGGCGGAGCTGGAGTTGCGCTTCAGGCAGGCAAAGGAGGATACGCGGCTATTTTCTTTTTATCCACTGCGGCTTCATCCAGACTCAGAGGAAATGAATGTCTGCAGATTTTCGGTGTCCAGAGGTTTTCCCCACCCTGTAGTCGTAATTGTAGTAGTAATACCAGCAGCGGCGGTAGCAACAGCACCAGCAGCAGCAGCAGCAGTGGCAGTAGAAATAACGTTTAAGGAGTATAGGATCAGGAACAGAATGGGGTTTACAACCATTCCCGTTTTGAGCATCCTAGATCCCCTTAAATTGCTCCTAGAAAACAGAAACAAAAGCAGCAGAATTAGGGAGATAGGAGACAGAAGTGGGGGAGGGGGCGAAATTGGGAAGGAAGGGGAAAGAAGGCAGTGGGAAAGAAGTGGGGGAAATGGTATAGATAGAAGATAACTCCACTTGGCCGCATTACTTCCTCAGGCTACACCGGAGGCAAACATTCCAGGGAAAGAGGAAAGGGACTTGCCGCTAGCGGCCAGGTGTCCTCCCAAGTGGCCCAGAAAGGGAACGGAAGCGGGCTTTAATGCAAAATACTCAGAACCCGGAGTTCTGCTAGAGCAGGGGTAAGCTGGCGTGGTAAAGATGAGCACCAAACAGTGCTGGGGAAACTGTGGGGTGTGGGCGATCGATGACACAGCTGCAACCAAACAAATGATTTTCAGTCTTGGACCTTTGAAACTCGACCGCAAACGGGAACCCAAAAGCCATAGTACTACCCTCCAAATCTCTCTCCATCTCTAGCAGCACCCCCTTCCCCAGCTTGACACCCGCCCCCCCCCCCCAACTCTCAGTCCTATCCACACCACCCCTGTCTCACTAGAACCCTGTAAACTACAGGACCTGCGCATCCCAGCAAGAAAAATCGAAAGGATCGATCAGTGGAAAGCGGGAAACACCGAGGTTGAAAGAAAACCCGAACCCGGCTCAAACCTGCAAGAGAAGGAACGCGTATTCCACAACAGCTCGGCATGTCTGGCAGAAAAAAGAAGGATGAAAGCCTTCCTGAGTAATAGGTGCTTTAGGGGTGGGAGGCAGGGGTGGGGGAGGGGTCGATTGGAGCAGTCCGGTCTTTCCCCCTCGCTTGCTGATCCAGAATTAGGGATTAATGGCTCTCTCCAGCCAAACAAATAAGGCATCTGCCTTCAGCACAAGAGGATTACACGGGGCTGCTGACGTCACCAGTCAGGCAGATGTTGGCTCCCAAAGTCCTGATCAGCTCTCTCTGTGTCCTTGAAACCAAAGAGAACCACAGAACGATCTCAGCCCCAAACAGCTACATCTCGATCTGCTAAAGGGCAAAGATCTGACCCTCACAGCAATACAGGGCCACACATCCGTAAAAGTAAATGCAGCAATACAACTATACTCTTGCGTTTCCTCTAATCTTCCATGACAACCCAGGGATTGACTTAAGGCAGGGCAAAGTCACCCCTCTGAGCTGCCTAGTTTCCACGTAGACCATAGAAGGCATGTCTTCTGCAAGCAGTCTTAGCTCTCTCCTTGCCTCAGTGAGCAAATGGCTGAGAACAGAGCTTATTCATTACTAGCAGAGTACCAAACAGAATAAAACACAGACACACACACACACACACACACACACACACATACACACATAACATACCCCACCTTCAAGTCAGACAAAACTCAAAATACAATGGAAATACTATCATGTACACATGTCCCCAAATCAGCAGATGCTCTGAATCTTAAAACTCTTGATCTACTTCTTTTCCATAAACTTCCCTCTCCAATATATGGCCTGATTTTATTCCTAATCTTTCATGAATATTATTCTTATAGAATTTGTTTTCCAACTTAAATTCCATGTTCCAATAAATTAGACTTCAAAGAAGAGTGACCAGGCAAAATATAGTGTCTTACTAGACCTCATTAAATCTTCAACATCATTTGGCAAAATGGTACCTCGCTTTCATTCAAATTAGTGGTGTTCTTTTAAATACGTATATGTGCACACATATGTACATATATGTGTCTATAAAATGTTTCCATAAATAGATATAGTACACCGGGAACCTAATTTTAAGACTCTGGGAATTTAGAGAACTATAGTTTAATTCTAAAGATTGATCTTGTAAGATAAAGGACACCTTTAAATCTTAGGGATCCCTAGACTTGCTTCTGCTTTTAAATTAAAATAAAATCAACTTCAGGAATTTACATTTGAATTGTTTTGACATATTATTTTTCCTCCACCCCTCCCCCAATAATTAAGGCCTTTCCAGGCAGTTTTCGTTCAAGCTAAGAAAATTAACTAAGAGACACATGAAATTAGAAATTCAAATGAGTTATGTTAACTATTACATACTCAAGAAATGGAATAAAAATAAGTGAAATGTATCTGAGAAAAGAAAAATAAACAATTAAGATGTTGATCAAAATATAGAAAACTGGCCTTCCAAGAAGAGCTACCACTAAATCGAATCTACGATTCAAAATATATCACTACATACATATATATTAAAAAAACAAAACAAAACTATTCTAATCAAAATAAAAACAGTGATTTTGGTGGGGAGGGGGGGCAACTGATACAATACAACTGAAAGATAAACCATAACCCAGATGTGCAGCTTCCAAAGTGCTATAAAAGAGAAGGTTTTCTATATCTGGTTCGTATTATCCTTGTCTCTCAAAGTGGCATTTAATTTTTTCTTCAATTCTATGAATTATAAAATTCAGTCACTGATAAAAACCAATTTAATCTGAATGAGTACTATTTACTTAAGATAAGCCTGGAACAGTAGATTTTTTTCTCCCTTAAATCTTAATAAGGAGACTGTGTATAACGTGAATAAAGGAAGCTTAATTTTTACCTCCTTGTTTACCAATTTAAAAAAAAAAAAAGACATTACTATGTTTAACAAGGAAATATGTTATGGGAAATGGAATATTAACAGTTTGTTAGAAACAAGCCCTTCTCTTGAGGGCTGTATGGGCTTTATTTTAACATAATTTTTAAAAAAGATTGCTCTCTGCTCATCAAGTGTTTTGAATGTCACCCTCAGTTTCGAATTTCCCAGTGCATTCTACAGAGAGTCTAGTTAATATTAGTTCGCTGTCCATGGTTTTGATTCTCTTGAGGGAAGATGCTAGTGGTACATCTTTATAAAATGTAAATCACAATGCTTCTGCATGAATTCGATTACCCAAATTTTAACGTGGTGTCAAAAGAAGGGAAAACACATTCTAGAAGTTCACCTCCCCCTTTTCAGGTTTTTTTTTGGTTTTTTTTTTTTAAATATTTACTTCAAATTGAGAAACCTGAAAACAGAGGGGAAAAGTTTAAATTTGTTGGTAATGTATTATTTTAAAGCCCACAAAACTTCACCCTCACACATAACTCCTTCAAGAATGCTATGTTATGCAGTTAGCAGGGGACAATACTTCTAAGGACAATTCTCCCCCCCCACCCACACACACACATAAGACATTTATATCTTTCTTACTAGTTTTGCATACGATTAATTATTTTATGACATAATTTTTTATAAAAAGATAACAATAAAAAGTATGAGATAGTCTATATATATATTTTTTTTAAATCAGCAAAACTCTAACATCATTAACACTCCACCCCCCCAACACACACCCTGCAATTCCTTTTATAGCCAAATAAAGAATGCATTTATTGTGGTACAGAGTGCTACTTAATAATGCAATCTATCTGAAATAAGACTTCATCCTCAGTTTAAAAAACAAAAGAATAATCACAAAAGTGGAATTTAAGATTCCCGGGTGTTTCCTAAAAGGGGAGGGGAAAGAGGAAGGAAAGAAACCTCTAAATCATTCAATTGCTGATCTTTTGGCAGCTTTATATTTCACCACAGATTGATTATGAAAAGAATGAAATATGTGTGCACCACACACGTGTTGTTATGTATACTTTTAAACTGCAAAGAACTGGAAACCCTTTGTGAGTTCTCTTGGGGGGGGGGGTGTGGAACAGCCCAAGAATGGTTAGATTCCAAGTTTAGTATAAGTGCCTCTAGTAGAGGTTGATAACAATAGCAGAATGAGAAGAAAACGGGTTCATTCAAAAAGTGAGGTCCCCCACGGCCCAGGCCACGGGGACTGAGCCTCAGCAATTCACGCTTTTCCAGGCAGTAGGAGGCTTCTTTCAAAAGAGCCCAGAAGTATTTAGGACTTGGGGGAAACCCTTGTACCGGAAGAAAATGGCCTAAACACAATAGGACTCGCCATTTTCTCTTTGCGAAGCACAAAGCCCTGCACAGCTTCAGCACCACACAAAGAGAGCGTGGGCTGGAGGAATTCTTTAACATTTTCAGGACGCAAAAAAATGATCTTCTTAGAACAAGAGTCAGCCTTCTTGGGTTCCCAGACCCACGCCTGTACCCCACCCCCACCCCATGCCATTGCCCCCAACACCCCTTCCCCCCAAAAAGAAAGCATTCACCAGGGGTAGGAAGAAATCTACCAAAGGAAAGCTCCCCGTTCAATTTAAACTTTGCAAAGCAAAGTCCGACAAAATACAAAGAAACTCCTAACAGGACGCGACCTAGGTCCACTTCAGGCTGGAAGAATCTGAACTTTGCCCCCAGCTTCTAAACCTCGTCCTCCCTCCTACTTTCCTGCTTTCTCCCAGTCAGAGCCAGAGAAGCCAGGAGCTTAGAGTCGAGAGCAGAGAGTGATTTTTTGTCTCCGAAATCTCCCACTGCCCAGAAACCAACCTTGCAGAGCAGAGAAAATGTAAGCGGCTCTAACGTGGATTGCCCTGGTCCCGGGAATATCCTGGCATTGTACTCAGCTTGCCCACCGCAGTAAGGGACCTGCGCAAAGAGGTCCATTTTTTCCCACTATCCAAGGAAGCGGTGCTCTGTTCAGCATGCATTCAACTGAAAGGAACAATTAGCGCATCGCTGACAAAAAGTACAAGCACCTGCAAATACAAATTCCTAAAACACAACTATGTACAGAAGAAAGAAAAAAAAAAAAAATCACACACCCCATCTTGCTACTCAGAACAGCAGTAATGCAGGAGAAGATTGTACTTACAGCCAGTGTTAATTTGGGTAATCCTCATTCCAGTTTGTTTTTTGTTTTTTGTTTAAAAATGATTTGTTTTTTGCACATCCTCCACGGTTCAGAAGAAACGAAAACAAAAATCTTGTCGCGGGAGGGGGTGCGGGTAGGTGGGGAATCTAGTTTTTCATTTGTCTAAGCTCTACACAAGCAGCCGAGGGGAAGACACGCATTGCTGTGTGTGTCTTCTCATACTTTCTGCTTGGAATTCAGAAGCTCACAGCTCAGTAAAGCAAGAGCTAGCGCTGCGCTTTCTCTCTCTCTCTCTCTCTCTCTCTCCTCTCTCTCTCTCCTCTCTCTCCCTCTCTCTCTCCTCTCTCTCTCTCTCTCTCTCTCTCCTCTCTCTCTCTCTCTTTTCTCTCTCTCTCTCTCTTTTCTCTCTCTCTCTCTTTTCTCTCTCTCTCTCTCTCTCTCTCTCTCTCTCTCTCTCTCTCTCTCTCTCTCTCTCTCTCTCTCTCTCTCTCTCTCTCTCTCTCTCTCTCTCTCTCTCTCTCTCTCTCTCTCCCCTTCCCTCTCCCTCTCCCACCCTTTCTCTCCCTCCCTTTCCCTTTCGCTTTCCCTTTCCCTCCCTCTCTCTCTTCTCTCTGGCTCAAACTGCCCCCCCCCTCCTTTTTTTTTTTTTTTTTTTTTTTTTTTTTTTTTTTTCAAAAGAGGGCAGGTCGCTTCCTGCATCCCAATGAGTTAAATCAGTCACTTTCCTGCTCATGCATCATCAGCCCCTTTAACAACCCGGGGGCTGAAGCACAAAAGAGCATTGAGCTGCCTCAGATTTGTGTAGAAGGCTTGTCCTTAATTTGTTTTTGGAGTATAATTAAATCATGTATTTCAACCAATATAAAAATACCACATCCCTAACTTTAGTAATTGAACTGCTAATTGCAACCTTTTAAATAAATACCTTAGCCTGCTCTTCTCCTTAGCGAGTACCTGAAACTCCAAAATGGACAGGTCCAGGTTCTGCTCCCATTTCGACCTTCCTCCTTCACATCAAGGTCACATTCATACTATCCACAATTGCTTTCCAATGAAGCTTTATATCAACACCGTATCTTGGGAAGAATTACAAGCATGTGTGTGTGTGTGTGTGTGTGTGTGTGTGTGTGTGTGTGTGTGTGTGTATACTTAATCTGAAATATATGTGTGTATCTCTCTCTATATATATATATACATATACATATATATACACATACACACAAATATATATGTGTATATATATATATATATACATATATATATATATATATATATACATATATATATAAACACAGTCAATAATAATAGACTTTGGAGGTCTGCTAAAATCAAAAGCTTTGATATGTGGTTTCCCCTTCAGCCTTTTCCTCCCCACCCCCAGTCTCCCACCCACCCTAAAAAGGCTGGTGGTTTGTAATGCTTTTCTATTTGGTTTCTTCAGGCGAATGTATGCCTTACTGGGCAAAATCGTCTGGCTGATCTTCCTTATTCTAAAATCCTCGTCTGAGGCCTATAGTCCTACCCCTTACTTGGGAAATGATCAGAGAAATATTCCTCTCTCGTTTTTTTTCTGGTGTGATATATATGGGTTTTCTCTACCCCTCTTTCACCTCTATTTTTCAGGATCTAAAGAAGATAGTCAACAAAAAGAAGCAATGACTTTTTGCGGGTTCCCTCTTCGAAAGGAAACCCAGCCTAAATCGTATAAGAGGGTAAGTTTTCAATGAATGGGGTTTGGGTTCTGACTGAGGGAGACTGATCTTATCTTTAAACAGCATTCTATTCTACCCTTATCTTCAAGCAGTTTCAGAATTTGTAAAAAAAAAAAAATGTGAAATTGTTTCTTTAATAAGGAGTCTCCTGTCCAGTTTAAGGGGGTGTCCAAATGCCATGCTGCTAATGACAAGAATCTATCAGATTGACATTGTTTTTCTCTTTGTATTTGTCTTAAATCTATATCTCAGTCCCTACCCTAACTCCCTTCCCCCAATTCCAATCTCCTAATACCAACTATACTTCCTCAAATAGGCTATAATCCGACTGTAAGAGATTAAAAAACCCAAGATAGCTTCAGTTAGGATCATCAAAAGTAAATGAAGAAACATACCCCCCTCACCCCAAGTTCCCAGGCTTCATACTGGGGCAGTGTTTCCTTAGGCCTTGCTTCACCTTGAGCATTGTAGGCAATATAACCGCAGCCTCGATATACTGTGCAGATCTTGTTGCTCCCTTGTCAGAGTCATCTGTTCAGAAAATTCAGCAACACAGAGATGAGAAGCCTATTTGCAAAAGCAAAAAATCATAAAGCTAAAGGAATGAAAGTCCCAAACAAATAACCTCTATAACTACAAACAAAATAGCCACAAGAGTGGTAATAATCCATGATTCCAGTCTTTTTTATCCCAAATTCCTATATCCAAACACTGCTGCTCATTCTGCAGTTGTGGAGGAGACTAAGTCCCAAGGATGCCCCAGTTTTATTATAAGAGAGAGACAATGATTTCTTTGGGGCCAGAAGGAGCCTGCATTGTCCACCTGCCTGTATCTTTCACTGATTTAGTTTGTCAGTTTTTCGCTTATTGAACCAGGGTATGTTACTGTAGAGCTCGTGCAAGATCTTTTCAATGCCTGGATGAAGAAAGGTCATTTGTCTAGCACCCCATCTTCCCAGTGCTGGAGAGCATTTTGTGTGCTTAAGCAAGACAATGCCCTCAGATTCAACTAGAAGGGCATAGCTATATGGGCTTAAGGGCTTTAGGTGACCTGTGTGCACCCTTTATCCCTTCCTCCTTCTCTTCCCTCCCCCAACCTCCTTTGGCTTTTCAGGGCAGTGGAAATCTTTGCTTCATCTCCTTTTAAAGTTTAACTTTAGAAGGAAGAAAATCAGCTTCATCTGATAAAATTGATAAGGAATCACAAAGAAGAACTATAGACAGGGAATACATTTCCTCTAAGCTCGCCTGTTACCCTACATCAGGTTCTACTTTAGCAGAGGAAGGTAAAGAAAAACATCATGAGTTTGGAAGACAGAGAACAAGAAAATGTCTGAGGACATAAATTTGACTCTCTTTCTTCAAGCCCATCCCTTTACCAAGCAGATGGCTCCATGAAACATCTGTAATACAGCCTAAAGCTCTCAGAACTACATAGCCTTGTGTGAGTTGGGAGGAGGGAGCTAGGGCTGGCCTGAGAGTTTAACAAATACATATATTACCTATTATCTCCTTGCCCCTCTTTTCAAACCATCTGGGGTCCCCAACTTCTCTGAGTTCAGAGAATATGTTAATATTCTTAAAGTTCAGACCACACAACAGCAAGCCCAGGTTCTGCAATTCAGGTGTCATGGCCAAAGCACTCAGCAATCAACCCAAGCTGCAGCTGAACTGCCCAGCTTGTGGGGGTCAAACATTCTTCTAGAAAAAATACAAGAAACTTATTCCAGGATTAGCCATTAATTTTGGACTTTCTTTCCCAGGCCACTGATTTCCCTCTTTTGCTTTAGCATTAAGAAGCTTTAGCTCCAAGAGCATCAACTCAGAGCCTAGGCCCGGAGCTTATGAAAATGTAACCCAACTCATTGCCAGAAGTTGTTGCTAATTAGTGGATAATAAACTTCTGTAGCCAGGGCACAAAAGTCTTTTAAAAGTGCAAAGGTGTTCTTTGTTATAGCATCAGAAGAAGGATTAGCATATCAATTGGACTAGAGGACCTGACAAAGCCCCTTCCTCCCCCTTCTCTCCCCCTAGTTCTCTCTCCTCCTCCTCCTCCTCCTCCTCCTCCTTCCCCTCCTCCTCCTTCTCCTCCTCCTCCTCCTCCTCCTCCTCCTCCTCCCCCGCTTTCCCCTCCTCCTCCTCCCCCCTTTCTCCTTCTCCTCTTCCTCCTCCCCTTCCTCCTCCCCCTCTTTCCCCTCCTCCTCCTCCTCCTCCCCTTCCTCCTTCCCCTCCTCTTCCTTCTCCTCCTCCTCCTCCTTCTCCTCAACCTCTGTTTCCTTCTCCTTTTCCAGCTCCTTCTTCTTCTTCCTAATCCCTCCCAATTTTTTAAAGTTTTAACTGAATTTAGCCTTCCCCAAAGTAAAAGGCCATGATCTTTGGGCAAAATAGACAATTGTAGTAGTTTCTAACAGCTCCCCCCCAAAAAAAAACCCTGTAGTCCTTCTGCCTATCCATGATGGGGCCCTCTTTTACCAAGGAAATAAATGGAGAAGGAAAAAGGGGAGGAAGAGGAAGAGGAAAAGGTTGTATATATTTTACAGTTGGACAGGAGCTGGTAACTATATCACCACTATGGGGCCAGATGTCCATGAATTTAATTGAAATTGTTAGACTAAAATTTGGGGAGAACATGACCCACAGGAAAACAAAAAAGGTGGGAGTATTTTGGGATAACCCTGACTGAGATCTTTGTATTTAGCCATCATTTAGGACATAACATTAATTCTCTTCTCCCTTCCCATATATATGCCTAACCTCCCCTTTATTCCCCCACCCCCTTAACTCCTCCTTTTTGGATTGCATGGTTAGGTGTACTGGTCCAAACTCTTTTCCCAGGTCACCCTAGAAAGACTTGAATGCACAATTTGACTTTTTAATATGAAAAAGTGCAGCTATTCAGCCCTCCCTCATGGTTCCTTTCACTTTCGGTGCCTTACTATGGTGGGAATAGTGAGGCTGAGAAACAAAAGATCAGAGGTTTTCCTGCCCAATCTCAGTTCTGCCCCAGGTGTCCATGTGGTTCTGAGTTCCTGCTTAGTAGGATGACAGTGCCTGCAACAGATACTGGGATATGGCATGAAAGGGAAGAGGGGAAATGCTGGAAACAGTCTCAAGAAGGCCCACAAAATTTCTGCAAGTTCTCCAGCTGCTCTCATGGCTTTGTCCCAGAACTAACAGGAGTTAATCTTTGGTTAAGGCCAAAATTACATTGTGACTTTAGCTTCTTCTACATTCCAGCAACTGACTATGTGTCCCAATCCTGGCTGCCGGTGACCAATTGCTTTAAAAAATTCACCATTCCATTATGCAGGGAAAGGAAAATAATGAACCAGTCTTCCAAAACCAAACTCCAACTAGGTATCTTTGGGCCAGCTCCCAGCCCCCAGGCCTCCAAAAGAACCTTGCTGCTGGGTTGGAATGTGGAATTCAAATGGGGCCAGAGAAGCTGACACAAGGACTTGCGGCCTATAAGGGTGCAAACACGGAGCCTGGGTATGCGGTTTCTTCAGCCATAATTGTCCACATTCTGGTCATTCTGGTCATGAAGGTAGGAGGATAAGGATAAGAATTGGGGCAAGAAGAAAGGTGAAAGAAGTCTCTGGCTTGCTCTTGCTTTGAGCAAAGAAATGCTGCATTACAGCTACACTTATACCATGATTGTGCTCTGCCGCGGATGGAGCTAGCAGCGCAGTTGCTGCTGCTGCTTTTTCTACTGCTAACGCTGCAGCCCAGGTTAGGGGAGGGGAAGTCCACAGAGCCTCAGAGATGGCTTAGTATATTGTCTGATACATTAAAGGACAATGTTCATTAGCCAAACTCACCTCACCAACCACAACACTCATTTGTCTTCAGCTTTCCCAGTTAGAAGAAACACATTT
Organism: Sminthopsis crassicaudata; assembly: GCF_048593235.1. Classification (NCBI taxonomy): domain Eukaryota; kingdom Metazoa; phylum Chordata; class Mammalia; order Dasyuromorphia; family Dasyuridae; genus Sminthopsis; species Sminthopsis crassicaudata. The sequence continues at coordinate 271,797,744 of NC_133617.1, read as the reverse complement.
TCCCCCTTTCTTTTCTTTTCAGTAGCATCTTCCAGTGCTCTATAAATGCATTTCAAATAAAGTAAATCTTTTGGGTTCTCTTCCCTTTTTCCCTCTTTTAACTACTTCACATGATTGCACTGGGGAAACCCAAATTCAAAACTCTAGGAGTTTTACTTAAAAAAAAAAAATCCATATGGGTCTTGATGGGATGGGTAAAAAAAAAAAAAAAAAAGTAAGGATGGTGTTTCCCTAAATGCAAAACATCTGAGAAGAATCTGAAAAGAGCTTTACTTTCCCTGCAAAATCTCCATTGTTGTTTGGCAAACAATGGAAGCTCTGGGCGACTGTGGGGCTGTGAGAATGAATAGACAATCGGCAGGATGTGTGCGGGTCAGTGCTTGGGGTCCCTGTCCTAAAGCCCCTTTCTCAGCTTGCCACAATAAACCAGCACAAGGTTTAGTCTTTGCTGGGTCACCGGCTATCTTCTATTATTCAACACTTCACAACAAAAAACACTTATTAATCAGCGCTGACCATAGGCCCCTTTTGAAACAAGAGAAGGGGAAAGGGGAGGGGGGGGGGAAGAGAAAAGAAGGATTGAGAAACTCTGAACAGATCCTTCTAAAGCCAGAGCAATCCTAGGGTACTTTCTCCAGTGAGCAAAGTTTATTTGACACAACAAAGTTTCTAATCAGGCCACCGAGAACTGGATTTTCCCCCATATGCCTTACTCTCTGTTCCTTCCCGGTCTCTCACTCTGAAGACGATGGAGACTTTGTTGCAAGGAAGGATGGCTTTAGGTCAAATTGGTAAGGCTGGATTTGAAAGATCTAATTGCTATTGGAAGAGGAGCCTGTTTCCCAGATGGGCCTCCACTCTGGAGATGGTGCTGAGACGACTTTCCAGGCACTGCTGTGCGCACACAGCTGATGGATGAGGTGTCAGGCCAGGAGTTGTTTGTTTGAGGACTTGTTTCAAAATGGTAGGAGCAGTAGTCCAATGTGCTAGTTATTGGCTGTACTGAATACTGTCTCTAGATTTGTTGCTTCGTGTTGTTTCAGCCAGGATACATTAAAGGACTATATTTTCTTGCTAGAATGAAGAGTAGCAGTTTATTTATTCCTCTGCCTAGACAAGAATTTGAGAGAAGACTTGTGATGAGTTATCTTAAAAACAAAAGAGAGAGAACTATATCAAAATCCCTCATATTACCATTTAATGATTTTTGATTCTTTGTTAGATTTTGATTATTTTTTACATTGCTCGTTTAATGATTGTAGCCTAATGTAAAGACTGTGTGTCTTTAATTATTATGGGTGCATGGTAATTATGCATACATGTCCAAAATATATATGGGCATCCCTGCATATCAAACGCAAGTGCTCTGTACATCAGCTTTATAGAGGAATTTAATCCATCTGGAACTCAGTGAGACATTTTTGATAGCAAAATTTTTGTCACTTTTTGATGTGGGATGATAAGATGATATTTCTTGGTTTTCCTGTATATATTAAACTACTCTGGTTGTAGTGGTTATAATTTAGCCAAGTGATGAAAACTCCTTTGTAATAGCTGATGTTTACAAGTGTACAGAAGCCACAGATATTGAATCTTGTCTGTCAAATGATTAAAGCAAATTAGTTTCTTAAAAGAAAATAAGTGAATGTCAATAGTATATTCTTTTAGCATGGTATGTATAACTGGCATTCCTGTGTAAAATCATTTTGTACTTCACTTGATCCAAAGAATTCTTGTACATCTAGAAAATGTACTGCTTATTGTTGAGTTCAGCAAATTAAGTTGTAGAACTAGACGGCTTGGTAATGAAAGCAAGAATGTAGTAAACTACACAAGTATTTACGAGAGCTACTATAGTAAATGCAAGAGGGGGTTGCTGGGTTTGTTCCCATGAAATGTGTTTTACCTAGATGGCTACATTTAGAGATTCTTTTTTTTTTTTTTTTTTTTTTAAATAGAAAATATTGTATTACTCAGATTCTGCAAAGCTCAACGATCTTGCAATGGAGTAATCAAGTGTTATCTGAATTATTTAAAGCCTGGGATTAAAGGCCTTAGTGCTGAGTGCTGACAAGCTTTCAAATGCAGGCTGGGGAAAGTTTTGTATTCTTTTCTATATGTATACATTTTGAAAAAAAATTGCCAAATGTATTGAATTATTTTTTCTTTTTAAATTTTGGACACAAGGAGAATGAAAAATTATTTTTATAAACAGTTTTTCAAAGGAACTAATAAAATTATTCAAAAAAAATAGGAACTTGTTCAATGTATAATATTGAGGCACCAAAAAATGTATTGTTTTAAAAGGCTAATTTAGGAGGCATTTGGTTTAGAGAGCTCCACTATTTGAGAAATCTGTTTAGAATGTGAGTATATAGAATGTATTTATTCCACAAATCCATTTATGTGACATGACAATTTTATGTCATATTTTTCTTTCAGTATGTTGGATGACTTTCTAATTTGTTTAAAGGCAGCTATATTTCCATTTATGTATGTAGTTTTACTTGTGAACTGAAAATACATACCTTAAATGGGACTAATCTTTAATAGATTATCTTCTGAGTGAGCTTGACTGAATGAGCAGTGATGGTAGGAAAATAAATAGGGGAAGGAAGCTTTAATCATCATATTCAACATACTTTGTATATATCCACAAACATATAGGCATACACCTATATGTCACAGTAGAATGTATCATTTTCTCATATATTTGTAGAATCCAAATACTTGTCATTTCTTGCTCAGAAATTAGGTAAATAGCATTGTAATGACATACCCATATATCTAGCCGTGAGATTTAATGTTTCTCAGGGAAACCAGAAAAGCTTTCCCATTTGAAAAAAAGGGGAAAGAATAGTGTATAAACATTATTTTCAGAAAAAAAAAAGATTTAAATAAACAAATGATTTGTTTAATTTGTTTCTCTAAGAAGTCATACTTATTAAATGGTGATTTTTGAAATGAGATTTCATTCATACCAGAGAAGATTTATACTGAGAAATCTTACATCTGTTGTTTAAAGTGTTTTCTTAAAGTAAGGAACCATTCAAATCTGGAACAATAGACTAAAAGTTGCATGACAGGCTGAGCACATCATGAAGGTTACTTTATGGGTTTCTAAGATGCCTGTGTCCTAGAATATAATTAGCCAAGTCTTTTTAAAAAGCACTATATGGAAGATTTTAATAAGGTGCCAAATGTTCATAAATCTCACCATGGAAGGAAAAAAATGGCGCCTTAATACAAGGTGTATTTCCTGGTATCAGTGACTCTTAGACAGCAAAGGCTATTATTCCAAAATCAAAAGCCTATACCAGTCACCAAATTTTATTTTGCTACATATTTTGATTTTTGCATCTATTTTTCCTCTTCCTGGCAGATGTACATTATTCAGCCTTTTTTCTTTTTCTTTTTTTCTTTTCATTTTTTTTTTTTTTTTTGGCCATCTTGTCAGACTTTGTCAAATTCAGTTCAAATTTATAGCAACCAAGAGCTGACAAAATAAAGTATCAGTAGGTTATCATGAAGCATAAATGTAAACACTGAATGTTTCCTTAATCCCAATCCCTTTTCTTTCATCTAAAAACTAATCAATGTACTTCTGCATGATAGAAAGGAGGTAAAAAGACATTGATAAGAATTTGACTTGCCCCCTATGATTTGCCCCATTGACATTGGATTCTGGTTATATTATACAGATCTAAGGCTTCTTCCTGTGCAAAGCTGCAATGTGGTGCTTATTTATTTATAAACCTGTACTTCTTGAGAGATTGGTGGTGTTCTCTTTGGGAAACAAGCACCTCAAACAATAAGTGTTTACTTGAGTCTTTGCATTTAAATACTTTATAAATAGTCATGGTTTTAGGAATGCAGCAGCTGTCATTTCTTATGTTTATTTGTTGGAGGGTCACATATAGATATAATAACCAAGGCACCCCAATAGATAACAATGCACCCTTTTATTTGAAAGAGAAAAAGGAATTCAAGATTCTAAATGAAATCCCCCACCCCCAAAGCCCTTCCTATTCCTACTGGTGACCTCACTTTAATAATTTTTTCAACTAATTAAATTCTGATGCATATGCTATCCAATCCATTTTAGCTTGGGCATTAATTTTTCACCTGGAAATCTATCTGCTTATATAACTGTTTGTGACAGTACAGGTTATTAAAGAGGATTTTTACACACATACAAAAGGGGGAAAAGTGATGTTTCTTTTGTCCACCAAAATTCACAATGTATCAGATTTCTGTTGATTTAGAAATTTTAAAAATATACTCTTGGAGGAAAGCATCCTTTCCCCACCCCTTAAAAGCAAAGATTGGTTTTAGAAATGGCTATAAAAATAAATGAAAAAAAAGAATTTTTGTATTTGAGTTGTTTTTTTTTTTCTAATTGGGAACTGATCCTCTCAGTCTTCATGAGTTCCATTTAGGAATCTGCCTGATGTGCTTGTAAAAAGGTGGTTATGACAAAGCTATATTGCAAGTGAACGGGCTTCTTTCTCTGCGTTATAGTGTAGTTCACTTACCCTAACCCCTCTCGTGCCCCTCCGATGTATTATTGCTTTTAGAGCATTGATGGGGAAGGGAGGTGCATCAATGAGTCCAAGCAAGACTTTGATGCTAACACAAAAGGTAGTGAATAGCCCTCCCCCGTGCCAGAAAAGGATCCACCTCTTAAGCTTTTCTTTCAATTCCATCTTCTAGCTCCTTCACTCCTCAAAACGAGCCATATCTGAGATCCTAAGAGATCTGGTGAAAATTCAGCCCTGGCTAAAAAGCATTTGTTCTGCCCCTAACTACAAAGGTACTAAGTGGCAAGGGGATGGCGTGAGCCTCAGACCCAGATTGGTCCTTTGGAGTTTCTGTTAATCAGTAGGAATAAATGCAATGTTTTATGTATGCGTGCAGTATTTTATTTCCCCTAAGTAGCATGTACATAGCAGATGCATGGGAATCATATTTAAAATTAAATACTAAAAAGGAAGCATTTATTTAAACATATTTTGTAAAATAGAAAAGAAATGAAAAGAAAAAATTCCTTAACCATGGGTTTACCCCCAAACACATAGTTTTTATCATGAAAATATACATTATGTTAGTTTATAACCGCTGATAATCAAACTCCAGTTATCTGAAGTTCACAGTTAACTGAAGTTCACTTACATCCCAAAGGCTTTTTCCAGATACTTCAGGTTCTTGTGAAGGGCAACTCTTTTAAAACCAGCCAGCTGGGTCTACTCTTCATCTCCAACCCCTATTTATCCCAAGGTGGTTAATGATCCCCTGAGACCCAGTGATAAACAAGGTTATTTTGTACACACTCTATATCACAGCAGTGTTGAGTCTGTACAAGTCATTCTAGGGCCACCTGGGAAGATTCAAAATTGGGGGCTATAGGGCTGGATCAGAAAGGCTGCCAAACTTGACATGACAGGTGCCCCTGGGCCTTGGTGAAGGGCTTTGCCCCCAGGGGCAAAACCACAGTTTCCCCAAAGTAGAAGGGTAATGCCAATTTCATGCTTTGATGGGGACCCCGGATTTGCTTTGCCTCAGCCCTAAGCATCCTGGCAGCTTTAAAAAAAATATATGCTTCACAATCAGACTTCATCCTCTTTTCTCTCTTCTCTTATAGAGGCAAAAGTCTCTGAATTAGCCCTGTAGGCCTAGATCAACTTTTTTTTTTTTTTAAACAATGAATATTGGAGGTTTTTGCTTGTTGCTTGAGTTTTATTTGTGGTATTTCAAAGCTCTTATTTTAATAGGTTAAGATTTAGAAGGCAAAGCTCTTCCTATTTTCTGAAATCTCTGACCCTCTTAGTCAAACAACCTATATTCTTGTATAATTCCTGAGCTAGTCCATATCATTGACCTCATAATTTGCATGGGTAGTACCATATATAGGGTAAAGTACTGATAAGGCTACTGGGGAGAGCTCCAAATAAAGATATGCAGTGTACATATCTTAGGGCATGCACTGGTGGTGATAAGAGGTTTAGTCTGGACTAAAAAAAAAAAACGCTCTTCTTTGGATAGAAGTCTAAATACTCACTCCTTAAACTTGATCTAATCCTGGTCAAATTTGGGGGGGGTTTAGGGAATGTGAACTAGTACTGATCAAGACATTTCATTACAGAATTGTCAGTCCCAATTAAAAGTGATGAGAAGACTCAGTTGGAAATTCCTGGAATAACTTTAACCCCTTGGATTTCTCCCAGATACATATTTCCAGGATTACTTTAGAAAGGGAGCACATGTGCATGTGTGCGTGTGTGTGTGCATGTGTGTGCATGTGCGTGTGTTTGTGTGCTGTGCATGTGCGTGTGTGTGCGTATGCGTGTGTTTGTGCATGGGTGCAATGGACTCTGGTAGTCTGTTGAGTCTATAGATCTCTTCTTAGAATTTTAAGAATAAACAAAATAATATACATAGAATTATGAAGGAAACCAAAAATTAACGAGAATGAAAATGTAAATTTTTCTTCTCATTTGACTTCATGGACTCCCTGAAGTAATCCACAGACTTTCCTGGAAGTCTGTAGACTCCAAGTTAAGAACCCCTGCCTTAGAATTTTCATGGTTTAAAAGGGATAATCTTGAATTTGAATGTCAGGAATTATAGGATCACAGATTGAAGGGGATCATAGGGATCATAGTTCAATCCCCTGGTGATACAGATAAGAGAAGTGAGGGCAAGAGAGGTTAAGTGACTTGGCCAAGATCACATGGGTAGTAAGTGACAGACTGATTTTTTTTCCAATAGCATTTTCTTTTTCCAATTATATTTACAATAGTTTTGAACATTCATTTTTGTATGATGCTATGTTCCAAATTTTTCTCTTTCCCTTTCCTCCCCCCTCTCCAAGATAGCAAACAATCTGTTATAGATTAAATATGTACAATCCTTTTAAACATATTCCCATTTTTGTCATGTTGTGCAAAAAAAAAAATCAGAGCAAAAGAAAAGAAAACATGAGAAAGAGAAAAACAAACAAAAAGGTGAAAATACTATACTTTAATCCACATTCAATCCCCACAGTCTTTTTCTTTCTAGATTCAGATGGCTCTCTCCATCACAAGTCTATTGGAATTACCATGAATCACTTTTTTATTAAAAAGAACCAAGTTCATCATAGTTGATCAACATAAAATCTTGCTGTTACTATAGAAAATGTTCTTTTGGTTCTACTTACTTCATTTAATATAAGTTCATATAAGTCTTTCTAAGCTTTTTTGAAATTAGCCTGCTCATCATTTCTTATAGAACAATAATAATTCCATTATATTCCTATAACTTATTCAGCCATTCCCCAACTGATGGGCATGCACTCAATTTCTATTTCCTTAAATGGCAGACTATTTTCTGCTAAAACACATTGCTTCTTAGGGTTAGGTGATAGTCTATTCTGCATTTCCCTATATCTCTTAGACTGAGATGGGCCAACTTTTAGGATTGAGATGAGTGGAGTGATTTTAGAGTATGTTAGCTCAAATTAATAATTATCAATAATGATTTTTATTTCAAGGTGTTAATTGGAGCCTTTTCACCTGTAGCAAAATACCCTACAAAAATATTATGGTTTAGAATAGTGTCAAACACATAGAAATATGGGCCACTAAGCCATACATAAGGATTGCTGGGAGAATACTTAGAAAACCACATTCTAACATTTTTGTGTTTTATTGCATTTTCTTCATTTTGTTAAATGTTTCTCAATTGTATTTTAATCTGGTTCAGGCCACACACAAGGGTGTTGTGGGTTGCATGTGACCTTTTGGTTATTTTTTTCCCCCAATACTACTTTTATTTAACATCTCTGATTCTAGAGCATCAAAATAGGCCAGGTAAATAAAGTCAAAACAATGTAAGTTTGGTAATACTTACAGTCATAAACAGAAACTGAAACTGTTTTACAGATAGAACAAGAGACTTAGTGATACTCAGATCATTGAATTATTCAGAAAAATAGAGCATCATTGGATTCCAAGGGAATTCACATGGTTTATAGTCCTGCCTCTGAATTATACTATCCTTTTTAGCTGAAAGGTAATTATTTTGTCCTTTATGCCACATGTTACTTTTGTTATATTTATTTTCCCAGCATTTAACATAGTGCTTAGCATATTTCAAGTATTTAATAAGTGTTTGTTGTTTAATTGGTTAATATATGCACCTTGTTATTAAAATCATTTTTATCTCTATAACAGGAACAAATAACTGAGACATAGAAACCTTGTCATTTTCTCAAGAATGAACTTATAATAATGCTACTATACCTAGAACCTTCCATTTAATTTATTGTCATGTTTCCCTATATTTAATGGAATTTATGATTAAGAAACAAATAGCATTTGTTAATACAAATATTCATCAGTTATTTTGTTAAGAATTTTTTGCTTTGTCTTGAATTTTGCTTTTTTTAAAAAAAAAGGACTTTGAAAAACATTGCATCTGAATGGACATCCCATAATCTCAGACATCTATATACAAATGCACACAGTATAGATGAACTGGAAATTGTAAAACAAACAGGCAAATTTTATTCTTTAGAACTTACGGGATGGGATCCAGAGTTGAAATATGGCCCTAGTTGAAGTTGAAGAAAATTCTTTATATATGTTTTATATGCTATAGAGTAGCTACAGTTCTCTGACATCCCCTCAAGAGATTGTCATTTATCTTTTCCCATTAATAGCCAAACTTTTCCCCATTTGTCTGACCATTTCTACTTGTTTGTTTTTTCTGAATCATTATATTTCTCCTTCCCAATAGGCATGGCTCTTTGGTAAGCATTCTTTTCTCTTTATTCTTCCTCTGAGAGGATCTCATAAGTTTCTATAGGTTACAATTTAATTTCTGTGCAGATGAATCCTGAACCTACATATTTAGACAGTTACTTCTGAACTCCAATCCAACATTACTATGTACTTACTGGATATGTTCTTCTAAATGTACCAAAGAAATCTCAAACTTCAGAAGTCTAAATTAGGATTCATTATATTTGCTCCTAAACTTATCACTCCTCCAAGATTTATTATTTTTGTTGTTGGCACATCCATCATTCTACTGGCTTACATTCAAAATTTTGGAGTTGATTATTTTTTATTCTTCCTTCTCCCTCAACATTTGTATCCAAGCAATTCCAAGACTTGTCAGGTCCATTTCCACAATATCTCTTAAATTATTTCCTTTAAAAAATTATTCACACAGCCATCACTCTAGTTCAGTATATCACACACTCTCTCCTGGACTGTTACAATAGTTTCCTTATCAAATTCAATGCTTCTTGACCCTTCCTTCTCCAATCTATCTAATTCATAGTTGGCAAATTGACATTCCTAAAATATACATCTATTTCCATCATTCTTCTACTCCAAAATCTTTATTGGCTCCCTTCCTCCTGCTCTCCCTAGAATAAAATAAAAACTCTAAATCTGTCATTTAAAATCCTTCACAGTCACTCTTCTGCTTATTTCTCCCCCTTCTATGCTCTACATATGTATTTTATATATTCTAGTCAAACTGGCCTACCTACTGTTCCTCACACATCACCATTTATCTTGCACTTGTGTCTTTGAATTGATAGTATGTTCCCCCCTAGAATATTTTAACTTCATCTCTTATATTCACTAGGTGCCCTCAAGACTAAGATTGTATGCTTCATTCTCCACACATGTTTTTTTCAGATTTTGTCAGTTGTTAGTATTTTCTCTTAGCCCTCTTAAATTATTTTATGTTTGCTTTATATTTTGAAATTCTTCAATGCATTTCTTTGTAATTTTCCTATTAGTACTTTTTATATTTACTTATCTACTTGTATCCATATAATTTATGTTCCTTAAAGGAAAATGTCTATGTTGGATCTCTTCTTTGTATGTAGTAGGTGGGTAATAAATGTTTATTTAATTGCAAAAAAGAAAAAAAAAAGTATTGCTCTGAAGGTGTCATATTACTTGCACTAATTAAACTCCATTTCTGCCTGTTCAATCTTCTTAGTTTTTTGCTTATGTATCAGGATCTTCTGTTTATAATTTTAAAAATTTAGAGGAAACATTATGTTCCAGGGTTCTAGATTAGAGGTGCCAAATAGAATGCTATCTATAACACTTCTGGTGAATCCTGAACTAGATTAAAATGTCCTTTGGAAATGTTTTCACATAAATAAAATTTAGATAGGTTATTTTGTTGTTCAATCACTCTTTGTGACTACATTTGGGCTTTTTTTTTTTTTTTTTTTTTTGGTGAAGATATTTGAGTGGTTTGTCTTTCTCTTCTGCAGCTCATTTTATAGATAAGGAACATGAGACCATTAGAATTAAGTGAGTTACCCATAATCACATAGTAAATACCTGAGGCCAGATTTTGACTCAGGAAAATAAATCTTCCTACTTCAGGTCTAGCATTCTATCTACTATGCCACCTATTTACCCTATGAAGATATCTTACTCTTATGGCTGGCTCTGTGAAGAGGGTAAATTTCCTAAAGGAAATGGTTTTTTGTTGCTCAGTATTTTTCAGTTATGCCCAATTCTATGTGACCCTAGGTGGTTTACCATTTCTTTCTAGAATTTATTTTATAGATAAGGAAACTGAGGCAAACAGGATAAAGGGACTTACCCAGGGTCACACAACTAGCAAATGTCTGAGGTTAGATTTGAATTCAGGTCTTCCTTATTTCAATTCTGGTGCTATATCCACTGTACCATGTAACTTCTTTATCACTAGATATGATCTATGTTATAACTTTTTTCAGTTAATATGTTACCTCTTGGTATCATTATGTAAGGTTTAATGGCCCTGCTTTTACTAGAGCTTGACACAGATAGCCACCTCTTGATGATTCAGGGACAGGTTTCTAATTTTTGTATTATCTGGAACTTCAGTATTATATTTCCCACTTCCACATTACAGGAATACTAAAACTATCAGCAACTACTACTTCTATTATACTACCTCATTTCCACTATCACCACAGCCACGACCAGATGTAGCTCATTTTACAACTTCTGGGACACTTTGGTAGAGCATTTGAGGGAAGAAAAGATGTGGAAAATCAAGTTAATCTAGTTTATTAACTATTGGCCTTCATATTATTGGCTCTTCAAATTATTTAGTTATAACTAAATTAGTTGATTTTTTTAAAAATTGCTGAAGCACTTAGGATTAAGTGACTTGCCCAGGGTCACACAGCTAGGAAGTGTTAAGTTTCTGAGGTCAGATTTGAATTCAAGTCCTCCTGACTTCAGGGCTGGTGAGCCATCCACTGTGCCACCTAGCTGCCTCAGTTATAATATCTTCCATAATGTTCATGTCTTTCTCTATTGCTTCTTCATTGAATGCTGGATGGCCACCAACTTTACTTCTTTGGAATTTTTAGTATTCTAGTATTTAGTATTCATAGTAATGCAACATTAGATTAAGAATGTTGATATTGAAAAGGTAGGCATTTGTTTACAGGGGGGGAAAATGGGGAAATCATTGGAAGAACTCTTGTTTCCCTGACCAGTTCTGGGCCACATATGCATCACAGCTAAGGTATATTATGTAGAATAGATATATATACTCATTATTTTGTTTACAATTTATATATGCATCACAGCTAAGGTATATTATGTAGAATAGATATATATATGCTCATTATTTTGTTACAATTTATATATAAATCACAGTACACTTTGAGTTCATCAGTATGAGTCATAGATTATATATATATGCATATACATTTACATACATATATATTTATACACCCTCATATCCACATATATACTCATGAATATAAACATCAATCTCTCAATATACATATGCATATATTTACATATATACATATATTTATTATATATACATATATTTATTACATATACTATATATTATATACATATATTTAGGTATGTGGGCATAAATACATGCTTGCATATCTATTACCCAGTGATATTCAGTGAATCTCAGAGTATATATGTGTGTGTGTGTGTGTGTATGTGTGTACATTCTATATAAAATCATTTGGCCTGTATATGTATATATACATATATATTCATATATACATATAAGTATGATATGCATACATTTACACATATACACACACATGCACTAAAGGAAGCTAGGGAGGGCAGTGGGCAGACAAACTAAGTCTGGAATCAAGGAGGAACTGAGTACCTGAGGTTCAAGTCTAGCATCGGCCCATTTACTACTATTTGACAAATTATTTAATCTTTATTTGCCTGAGTTTTATCATCTGTAAAATAGAAAAGAATAAACTATCTCCCTGTAGTAACTATCTCCCAGAGTTCTCTTGAAGATAAAATATGATAAAATACATACATATATACACACACACACACACACACACACACACACACATATACATACATCATATACCCACACATAAATGCATATAATGTATGGTAATGGGTTATTCATCACAATTTGGAAAATAGGCATTCTTAACTCACTTGGTTTTTTCTATATGGATAGTTAGATTGATAAGAAGTTATTGATGTGAAGCAATATAAAATATATTTTTAAAGATTGGGTTTTGCATAGCAAGAGAGGCAGATAATCAATGGAGAACCTACATGCTTCATTGCTATTCTCAGTACATCAATGTTTGAAGAAGGTCCCCAATGTCAAACTTTGGTTTGAAGAAGGAGGGTAGTACAATATAGACAATTGACCTGCATGGGTCACAGTCTTCATTTTTGGTGGCAATATTCGTGTTGATAGGAACACAATTTCGTTACAATATTGTAGTGCAGTATTTCTGCCAAAGCGCTTTGTGTGGAAGATACTGGAAAAAAAGGATGTGAAACATTTTTGGATTTCAGTTCCTTATTTTACTTTAGTCAAATCTTTTATTTAACAATATCAGAAGCAACTTAATTTATTAAAAATTTTACTTTTCTATTTTTTGTTATATTTTGAGTTCTGACTTGTATTTCTTCTTCCCATCTTCTTTCCTTCCTTCCCTGAATTAAAGAAGACTAACAGAAAAGGACCTGAGCTCAAATCTGGTCTCAGACACTTAACACTTCCTAGCTGTGAGATCTTGCGCAAATCACTTAACCACAACTGCCTCAGAAAAAAAGAGAAAGTTTCAGTGATTTTCCAGGGACATAATGCTAGTATATGTTAGAAGTAGGATTTAAATGCAAGAATTCTTGGTTCCACCAATTCTCTATGCACCAGGTGGGGTTTCTACTTCATAGGACTGTTGTGAGGCTCAGAAGAAATAATTATAGCAGCAATTGAACTGAATCTTAAAAAAAAAGAAGAATTATGACATGCAAAGATTGGATAAAAGGAACTACTACATATATAGGAAATATTCTGAGCAATCTTTCATAGGCAAGAGAATGTAGAGTGTTTTCAGGATAGTAAATAGTCTCATTTGGAAAGTGAAGGAAAGTACTATACACTAAGATTGAAAAGGTGTTGAAAGTCACTGTATACTAAGAGAATGCTCTCTGAAAATATAAATCTGGCCAAATCAAGCTGGTTACTCTAAAACTAGGGCTAGGAAAAAGAAAAGCTTTGGTTCTGAGTCTACAAAGGAACTGGTCCTCTAGGAAATTGAAAATCTTGGAAAGGGATAAAAGCAGAACTTATTTCCACCTAAGAGAATTATGTTCTTAAACTGGAAACAACAGAAGTTAAGAGATGAAAGTTTCATCCAGCTTTGTTTCTGGCTGCCAAGTTGGCAGCAACAGGAAGCACAAAAAGCAGTGCCTTTTGCCTCTCTACTGAGACCAGGAAACAGCTCCAACTTTCCTAATGTTTCAGCCATTCAGGGTACAATTTGTGACAAAAAATAGCATTTCATGTCTGAGATTTGGGTATCATATTAATACTAAGGCTTTCTTTTTTCCAATGAAGAAATAAACTCCATTTTGCTTATTAGGGCTTCACAAATGATGTCATATGGGAAGCACTAAGCACCTCCCAGCAGAGAAAAAACATTTCTTCCAGTGAATGGATACTAATGTTGATGTTGGCTATCTCCTAAGAGATTGGGTTTACTTTTCTTTCTAAAAGAAAGGCACAGAGCATTGGCATTTAAGCATGTTAGAGTATGAATTTTCAATGAATGAGTTTATGAAAAAAGAATTTCTAAGGAATTAGATTAGATAATCTTATATCATAATTCTATGATTTAAAAAAAAAAAGATTCTATATATGGCACAGGTTCCAAACACGGGCCCTTTCTTGCTCTAAGAATAATCAATTAAAACATTTCAAATATGTATTAATTAATTTGATAAATAGCAAATGAGTAGGACAAAAAAGTGTAATTGGAAATCAGAAGGATGAAGAAAGGAGCTAGAGGTCACTGCAGGAGAAATAGGAATTAAAAAAAAAAACCTGGTATGATCTCAGGTTGCATTAAAAAAAGAGTTGATTGTAGAAATAAGGAGAAAATGTACCACTCTATTTTTTCTAGATCAGACCATATTTGTAGTATTGGATTCAGTTCTGGGTTCTACAGTTTTGAAAGGATTGATAAACTGCAAAGTATCCAGAAGAGGATAAATAGAATGATATTTGGCACATTTAATTTTATGAAAGTTGAAGTAACTGGGAAAGGTTAGACTGGAGAAGAGAAGGCTCCAGAAAAACATGATAACTATCTTCAAACACTTAAAAAGACTGGCATATAAAAAAGGAACCAGACTTGTTCTATTTGGCTCTACAGGACAAAGTTTAGAAATGCCAAGTGGATAATTTAGTTTAAATGTCAGGAAAGACTGATAAAAATCTTTAGTGCTTTGTACCTAGTGATTTGAGCAGCAAGCTGCTGCAGTTGATAAAGTACTGGGCCTGGAGTAAAAAAGACTCAGCTTCCTGAGTTCAAATCTGGTCTCAGACACTTAATAGATAGATGATCCTGGGCAAGTCACTTAACCTTGTTTGCCTCAGTTTCCTTGTCTGTAAAATGAGCTGGGGAAGGAAATGACAAACCACTCCAGTGTTTTTGCTAAGAAAAATCCCCAAAAGTTGGACATGATTGAAACAACTGAATAAAAAAAAAAAAACAAAAAAGTATAAGAATTCACAGGAATTATATCTTTGAGCTAGTTCAGTTATATATGTAGTATTTACTATAAACGACAATCCTCTGAGCATCTTTGGTTTCATAGTACATATGTTCACTACATTTATAGCCTTGGTGGATTGTCTTTTAAAGCTGTTACAGGTCCCATATTCATAATCCAGTGGTCAATCCTAAGAAACTGAAACACAAATGACAGACATAAAGTCTTTCATTGCATCTCTATGTATAAGCCTTTTCAACTTAGTAGAATTTGCCAAAGCTTGGACTTTACCAGCACAACTTTAAAAAAAAAGTTAGGGTTATTTCCTTGATAATATTGGGGGATTACATGTGTAGTGTTTTGTCATATAATGTAATAACATTTTTCAAATCAAAAATTAAGATGCATGATCTGAGAAAGGCTGTCCTTTTGTAAGCCTTAATAAATATTATTATTTATTTTTCCTTTCAAAATCAAAACTAACTGACCCCAGGAAATTCATGCTATTTAGTCACTAACCTGTATTTCTTGAAGGCAACAGAGAGGAACAGGACAGGTGTGAGGAGGCAGTGACACATTTTCAGTTAATTAATTGATCACTGAATCAGCGCACATTCATTGAAGTACCTGCTTTGTGCCAACTACTGAGCTTGGTGGAGGAAATACTAAGAAGAGATGAAATGATCACATTCTTAAAGAAGTCCACATTATACTGAGAGAGAAAACCTGTATACAATAGGTATAAACAGAATATAAATGAAATTAAAAATAAGATAATTTTGAGATGGAAGAACTAAAAGCTAAAAAAGGGATCATGAGGGACTTCATTTGGAAAATGGAAATTGATCTGAATCTTAAAAGAAATCAGAGATTCCAAGAGGTAATGATGATGAGGAAAACATTCTAGGTATGGGGGACAGCTTGAGAAAAAGAGAGATAGGAGATGGAATGTCTTGTAAGTGGAATACAAAATAAGCCACTATGAATAGATCATATAATGTCTTTAGTGGAATAAAGAGAAAAGATAGGGAAGATGCAAATCATTAAGAAAAAACTAACAAATAAAACTTTAAATGCCAAACAAAAGAGTTTATATTGGGAGTCTCCTGATTTTACTGAATTGAAAGGTGACGTGGTCAGATCTGTCTTTTAGGAAAACCATAATCATGGCTTTGTGGAAGATGGATTAGACTAGGGAGACCCTTGAGTCAGGGAGACACAAAAGGAGGCTATTGCATTAGTCTGTGTGAGAGGTGATGGATATTGATACGATTAGAAATGATTCATATGAAAGATATTTTAGAGATAGAAATAGCAAGATTTTGTAACTCTGTGTGAGATGATGGAGGTGTTGAAGATGTCAATAAGATTATGGTCCTGATTGCTTGGAAGAATGGTATTCACAATGAAAGTATCAGGGGAGTTCAGAAGAAAAGTGAGAACTGGAGCAAATTATATCACTAAAGAAATATGTGACACCATCCACCCTTTCTTGGTACCCTTTGATTGTATGAATTGAATACTGTTTTATAAATGTATAGAAAAAAATTTACGTAATTTTATCAATTATCCAACAGTAGAGTTCAAGAACTTGAATCATCCCTGAGGTGACACTCCATTTACATTTTTTGTAAGATACAGGAATTAGCTTCCCCATGAGACTTCAGTCTTGCTATTGGTCACCAGAAGGTGTCTAGAGTTCAATACTTAGAATGCTCCCTAACATCATCTCCAAGGAATTTTGATTCATCACTTACTGGTGAGATCCAAATTTAATTAAGAAAATGAAATATAATTTTGCTCAAAACATTAAATAAAATCTGATGTCTAGATTTGACTTGAAGTCCCCACCTAACCTGCTTTTCATTCTTTCCATTTGCTGCATTTAGAGATTCAGAGAGACTTATTATGCCACGATATTGTAACTTCTGTGGAATAAAGCATGGAGAAAAGGAATCTAGATGAAAGCCTTTTATATAGAGATATTAATTTTCAACAATTTTGTAATCCTATTCTCTGTTGCCTTCTCAAATGTTTAGGTTAAAGAAAGGAAAATCCAGATGACACATAATCATGGCTCATAAGAAAGAAATTCATTTCCTGTCCCAAGATCATGCACTAAAAACCAAGAAAAGTACCAAAGATGGTGAAAACCTTCC
The DNA here is from genome assembly GCF_048593235.1 of Sminthopsis crassicaudata. Classification (NCBI taxonomy): domain Eukaryota; kingdom Metazoa; phylum Chordata; class Mammalia; order Dasyuromorphia; family Dasyuridae; genus Sminthopsis; species Sminthopsis crassicaudata. The sequence goes on along the minus strand of NC_133617.1, from coordinate 271,780,553 downwards.
AACCTGTGTTACTCACTTTTGGACTAACAGGGAAATTAGCTTCTTCATCTTGCTGGCCCAGTGGGATTTACCATAGCCAGAAGGCACAAACCTGGATTTTTTTCTCTTGGTTCCTAAACCTCCTATCTGCTTCCAAATTAGCATCTCTCCTAGCATCTCTAGGCCATGAAACTCTCCTAATAGTGCTGTGGCTTTTTGTCAATATGGACTATCCAAGCATTTAAATCTCTCTTTCCCAGAAAAAAGCATAGGTGCTGAAGAAGGAAAATATTAAGAACACAGCCAATATATAGTGTCACTTGATCTTATTGTATGACTTCTGAACCTTCTAACTCATTCATTTTCTAGCAGCTTTCTCACTCTGGAAAATCTTCTTGTCTACAGAATTTGCACATTGAAGGATTACTCTGCCTCTGTGTCCCCCCTTTTTTAATTGATTTCATCCAGAACTTTCATTATAAGGAAGGATCCAGGCCAGTCATGTTGACTCCTTCATTCCTCTATAGGTAGGGCTCCTGATTCTATTGATTTATTTTTCCAGCAATACCTCATGCAAGTACTTTTCCTCCTTCTGCCCCCTTTTCTCCAGTTTCCTCTTATATATGTTGTTTTCCCATTCAGAATATAAGCCCCTTAGGAGTAGGAACTGTTTTTTCCCCTTTTCTATTTGTTTTTGTATTCCCAGGCCTTAGGACAAGCCTGCCATGTAATTAGAACTACATGGCAAACTCACAAGTTATTGCTTTACTTCCTTCTATATCTCTTTATGAATCACCTCTCCACACTCAAATCTAGAAGATAAATGGGGCCAGCACAGACACAGATTACAAATTCATGATTCAAAAAAGATGTGCTAGTCTCACAAATTCCATGGCTATTCTTATAGTGTTAGCAGAAAATCAGGAGTAAGGAAGGTCTTAAAAATATTGGATTGGTTCCCTTTGGCAAAATTATATATCAGAAGACTCTTATATATAAGAGTCCTAAAGACTGTGATGTGGTTGTGATGTGTATTGTTGGAGAGTGATGAACTCAAAATTCTACATGAGTATTTAACTATATTACTAATCTTTTTTTTTTTTTTGATTCAGGAAAGGAGAAAATATTTTAATGGAATTTTGACTGGAATTGTGAATAATATCAAATCTATTTAAAAATAATAGCACATGCTATGCCTCAACCACAGCTACAGACATAGACATAGCCACAGCAAATTATTATTAGAATTGTGAATATGATCTGTGGGCACATCATATCAACCAACTATGTAATTGTTTGACCCATTTACTTCAGGCACTTGCCATGTGGATGATGTAATGATACTATGACTTTTATATAAATGAAAACAATTCCCCTTTAAAAAAGAAGACAACTAGGCAACTGGGTTAAATATTAAGATTTACTTTTAGTGGTGAATGGCCTTTTGCAAGTCTACCTCTCTATAGATCATAAAAACAAATTTTGAGATTAACTGGATTCATCACCAAATTCCCACTTAAAAATCAAAGAAACCACAACCATGAGAAAAGTCACTTGCTTTCTGTATTTTTTGTGCTTCTGCGTAGGTTTACTTCAAACCTTTACATGGGTTTTTCATCAGGGTTGGTTGTTAACTCCAAAAAGCACTGTAGGCAAGCTTCCCAATTTCATTTAAGTGATAATCACAACTATTGAATTAATTTCAAGTGGAAGTTTCTCTTTGACCTACCATCCACTATTATTCAGAATATTTGAATATTCTCATTTTGTGTGCGGTGTGTGGTGTGTGTGTATGTATGTGTGTATGTGTATGAGAGAGACAGAGAGAGACAGAGAGACAGAGACAGAGACATAAAGACAGAGAGAGAGACAGAAAGTGAAGGAGAGACAGAGACAAAGAGAAACAAAAAGACAGACAGAGAAACAAACAGAAGCAGACAGACAGACAGGGACAGAGAGAGACCAGAGAGAGAGAGAGAGAGAGAGAGAGAGAGATCCCAAATACATTATATATGATCAGAGGGTATAAGTTTGTGTCTTTCAAAGACAGGATTTATAAGAAGAGATTTTCTTATTAGTAATGCTTAAAGATGATATCCTAACTTTTTCTTCAAGTCTATTAAATAATTAGCATTCACTGTGTCTCTTGATAATAAGCAACTTTAATCCCTTTTTTAGGGATAAGGAAATTGAATAAAGGTCAAAAACAGGCTAGCTCACCTGAATTTCTTTGCCAAACTTTTGAATTCACTTTAGGAATTTGTCACTGTGGGTCTAATATTCTGGTCACTGACATCATAATTCTTCTTTAAAAGCAATTTCAATGAATATCATTAGTATATGTTTCTGTCCCATATCTGTTCTCTATTAATGATATGTACCCATACTAAATTTTATGATATAACCAGGAAACATACTTTCATGAATGTTATAGTTAATTTCTTAGGATGATCACAAACAGCTTTTCCCATTTGAAGTACATATTAAATATTAATATTGCATATTTTGTATTTTGTTGTAACTTCATGATTTACTAAAATAATTTGGATAATTAAACTGTTAATGTTAATTGATTTAATTTTCTCTTTCTTTTATCTTGAGCAACTAATATAGAGATAGCATGTAACCAAATTATATAAATAACCATGTTTCATAATTTTGGTGATCATGAAATAGAATACTTCCAGTTGAATGAACTACTCTTTATTTTTAGTGTTGGTGATTATACTTTTTTGCATTAAAGCTTTTTTATTTTCAAAACATATTTATAGATTATTTTCAAAATTTACCTTTGTACCTTGTGTAACATTTTTTCCCTTCCTTCCCTTACCTTCTCCTCTAGATGACATGTAATTTAATATATGTTAAACATATGCAATTTTTCTATACACATTTCCTCATTTATCATGCTGCATAAGACAAATCACATCAAAAAGGGAAAAATTGAAAAGAAAACAAATTACACACAAAAAGTCAAAATACTATATTGTGGATCCATACTCAGTCCTCACAGTCTTCTCTCTGAGTACAGATGGCTCTCTTCATCATAAGATCATTGGACTTAGTCTGAATCACATCACTGTTGAAAAGAGCAAGGCCAACAGAATTGATCATCATATAATCTTGTTGCTTTGTACAAGGTTCTCCTGGTTCTACACATTTCACTTAGTAACAGTTCATGTAAGTTTTTCTAGGCCTTTTTGAAATCGTCCTGCTGATCATTTCTTATAGAACAATATTCCATAATGATCATCCTCTCAGTTTCCAGTCCTTTGCCACTACAAAATGGGCTGCTACAAAATTTTTTTGCATATGTGGGTCTTTTCCCCTTTTTATGATCTCTTTGGGATATAAACCTAGTAGAGACACTGCTGGATCAAAGAGTACACACACTTTGATAGCCTTTTGAGCATGGTTCTAAATTGCTCTCCAGAATGGTTGGATCAATTCAAAACTCCACCAACAATGTATTAGTATCCCAGTTTTCCCACATCTCCAACATTCATCATTATCTTTTCCTGTCATCTTAGCCAATATGGGAGGTGGGTAGTGATACCACAGAGTTGTCTTAATTTGAGTTTCTCTCATCAATAGTAATTTAGAGCATCTTTTCATATGACTAGAAATGGTTATAATTTCTTCATTTGAAAATTATCTGCTTATATCCTTTAACCATTTGTCAATTGGAGAATGGTTTGAATTCTTCTAAATCTAGTCAATTCCCTATTTAGAAGTGAAGCCTTTATCAGAACCCTGGGATGTAAAAAAAAATCCCAGTTTATTTCCTCCTTTCTAATATGTCTGCATTGGCTTTGTTTGTACAAAAACTTTAAAACTTAATATAATAAAATTTTTCCATTTTGTATTTTATAATTTACTCTAGTTCTTCTTTGGCCACAAATTCCTTCCTTCTCCAAAGATCTGAGAAGTAGACTATCCTTTGTTCTTCTAATTTGCTTATAATATCACTATTTATATCTAAAGCGTGAATTTCACCTAATCTTGGTATAGGGTCTTAGATGTGGATCAGTGCCTAGTTTCTGCTATACTAATTTCTAATTTTTCCATCAATTTTTGTCAAGTGATGAGTTCTTAACCCAGAAACTAGGGTCTTTGGATTTATCAAACACAAGATTACTATAGCCATTGTCTATTATGTATTATGAACCTAACCTATTCCACTTATTTTGATGACCACTACTTTATAATGTTTTTTTTTCATTCAATAAATATTTATTAAGTATTTTTTGAGTGCAATACTGTCCTATTCTCCAAGAAAGAGATAGAATTTAGAGACCTACACAGTAGGGCACTTTAACAATACTTTCAACATGTCTTCACTCTGCCAATATATAATATGGTTTTATATCTGGTACAGCTAAGCCACCCTCATTTGCATTTTTTTCATTAATTCACTTGAAATTCTGGACTTTTTCTTCTTCCAGATAAACTTTGTTATAATTTTTTCTAGCTCTGTAAAATAATTTCTTGGGAATTTGATGGTGATTATACTTGCTTTAAGTATTATTAGCAGAAAGATACCCTTAAGCTCTAACTTATGTCTATCCTCAGAAATTAGAGACAAAATATGAAAATGTCATCTTCTGAAATAGCACCCTATAAGAATTAAAAAGTTTGGGTGAGATTAGCCCATCTGCAGAAGCAATTCACCTAGGAAATGACATGATATGTGAATATGTTTGTGATGAAAGTAGGGTAACTTCCAAATATAAGAAAGGAAAGTAGGTAGTCTATGAATCATTAAGAGAATTAATTGTTTCCAAAAACCACTAAGGAGAGATGCTAATATAAATAATAATTGATACAATAATAATAATTAAAATAAGATATGATTTAATTAATTATAATTTGTATAAGGTACTTTTTTAATGACACAAGTAAGTAGTCTGCATAGGATCTAGGAAAAGTAAAGCCAAACATTAATAAAGTTCTCTCATTACAGGCTGTCAGAAGTTCAGTTTTGGAATGTCCCTAAAGATTGTCTAGTCAAAACCATAAGTCTTGTCAAGATAACATGCATATATTAAGTGCCTACTGTATAGCAGAAATTGTGCAATGTGATAGAAATACAAAGAGGTAGAAACCTGGTCCTTGCCATCAATGAGTTCAAAGGTAGCAGGCATTTCCTCTACCACATTCTCAACAAGCAAGCTTCTATCATTGTGTGAAACGTTGAAGTGAGAAGGAACTGATTTCATTACAAAAAAGCCTCTTCCACTATAGTTAGTTCGAATTTATTGCAGGAAGTGAAATCTCTGTCTCTGAAATACCTACTCAGGATTCCTTTTTTTCCCCTTCCATATGGGGTAAGATAAAACAAGTTTTTAATCTTTCAGTTCTTTACAAAACATCAAAGTATAATAGATTTAGAGCTGAAAGGAATCTTAGAAGCCATACTGTGCAGAATCTCCTCCCTTAGCTAGTTCATTAATAGGTTGTTCTATTTATTTTTTCTAAAATGGGACTATTTAAGTAATTTATTTCCTTTTTTGTTAATCTGGACAATCTATATTTTTGTAGGTATTCCTATATTTTACTTAGATTATCATATTTATTGACAGATAGTTGAGCAAAATCACTTCTAATTATTTTTTCTAATTTCCTCTTCACTTTTGCAGATGATATGATGTATACTTAGAGAACATTACAAAATCAACTAAAAACCTATTAGAAACAACAAATTGTAGGATTCTGGTTTTTAATTCAGTATGCTATCCACTTCCCTTTTATAGGAGAGTTCATCCCATTCACATTCATAGATAAAATTACTATCTCCATATTTCCTTCCATTTTGTTGTATTTTTCTCTTCCTTTTCCCCTTTTCCTTCCTCCCCAATATTTTGTCACTGATCACTCACTCAAACAACTTTCCCCTTTTGCAGCCCCCTTTTTATACATTTCCCCTTCTATTTCTGTTCTCTATAGGATGGTTTTCAATAATCTCACCTCTTTTCACCATCCTTCCAAACCACTAAACTTCATCAATCTATTACATTTCATATTGTTTCTCACTCCCCCCCCATAAATTGGACCATTTTATTTGAAAGCAGGAAGACTTCAGAGAATGTATTGATTAAGTGTAAAATAACAAAGAACTTGAGAAAAATTTCAGATCAATGGAGACAAGAATCTTTGAAAATAGTAAGGTGATTATAAGCTTTTTATTATTCTTATTTTAAAATTTTCTTTGTTAGATCTAAAACCTTTTAATCCTTATTTTTGAATTTGAATCCCATCTCTGGTGTGTTATTGAATTTCTTGGTCCTTATTACACACACCCCTATATATATTTTTTTTTCCTTACATACATACATACATACATACATACATATATACATACATACATAAATTATTCCTTCCATCTTTGTCCTATCCAAAATTTTTAAAAAAGTTCATCTTTGTCTTCATCTAAGTTATTACTTTAAAAATGCCATAGAATAGTGATTAAGGGACTTCCGGCCAAGATGGCAGCATGGAGGCAGACAGTTGCTTGAGCTCCTCGTTTTCTCTCACAACTTACTTCATGACAAGCCTCAGACTTAATGCTTGACCCAGAAAGAAACCCACAAATAATCACCAAGAGAAGACATCCTTGAAAGTCGCCAGAAAAGGTCTGTGTTTGCTCGGGGGAGGGTCAATCAGACTGGGTGCAGACTGAGGGCAGGCAAGTCAGAGCAAACCAGGCAGCTCACACAGCTCAGACCAGAGGGTAGGATCTCTGCTGTTTTTTTGCGAAAAGGCTTTTACCCCAGTGTGGATATAATATATAGGTGGATATAATATATATGTGGATATAATATATATAATTAATATATTATATAATTAATATATAATACATAATATATAATTATATATAATAAATCTAATTAAGATGACAATACTCCCTAAACTAATCTATTTATTTAGTGCTATACCAATCAGACTTCCAAGAAACTATTTTAATAACCTAGAAAAAATAACAACAGAATTCATATGGAACAACAAAAGGTCGAGAATTTCAAGGGAAGTAATGAAGAAAAAATTAAGTGAAGGTGGTCTATCGGTACCTGATCTAGAACTGTATTATAAAGCATCAGTCACCAAAACCATTTGGTATTGGCTAAGAAATAGACTAGTTGATCAGTGGCATAGGTTAGGTTCACAGGGCAAAACATTGAGTAAAAATAGCAATCTAGTGTTTGACAAACCCAAAGATCCCAAATTTTGGGATAAGAATTCATTATTTGACAAAAACTGCTGGGAAAACTGGAAATTAGTATGGCAGAAACTAGGCATGGACCCACATTTAACACCACATACTAAGATTAGATCAAAATGGGTCCAAGATTTAGGCATAAAGAACGAAATCATAAATAAATTGGAGGAACATGGGATGGTTTACCTCTCAGACTTCTGGAGGAGGAAGGAGTTTGTATCCAAGGGAGAACTAGAGACCATTATTGAACACAAAATAGAAAATTTTGATTACATCAAATTAAAAAGTTTCTGCACAAACAAAACTAATGCAAACAAGATTAGAAGGGAAGTAACAAATTGGGGAAAACATTTTTACAGTTAAAGGTTCTGATAAAGGCCTCATCTCCAAAATATACAGAGAATTGACTTTAATTTATAAGAAATTAAGCCATTCTCCAATTGATAAATGGTCAACGGATATGAACAGACAATTTTCAGATGATGAAATTAAAACTATTTCCGCTCATATGAAAGAGTGTTCCAAATCACTATTGATCAGAGAAATGTAAATTAAGGCAACTCTGAGATATCATTACACACCTGTCAGACTGGCTAAGATGACAGGAACAAATAACGATGAATGTTGGAGGGGATGTGGGAAAACTGGGACACTGATGCATTGTTGGTGGAGTTGTGAAAGAAGCCAACCATTCTGGAGAGCAATCTGGAATTATGCCCAAAAAGTTATCAAAATGTGCATACCCTTTGACCCAGCCATACTACTACTGGGCTTATATCCCAAGGAAGTACTAAAGAAGGGAAAGGGACCTGTATGTGCCAAAATGTTTGTGGCAGCCCTTTTCATAGTGGCTAGAAGCTGGAAGATGAATGGATGTCCATCAATTGGAGAATGGTTGGGTAAATTATGGTATATGAATGTTATGGAATATTATTGTTCTGTAAGAAATGACCAACAGGAGAAATACAGAGAGGCTTGGAGAGACTTAAATCAACTGATGCTAAGTGAAACGAGCAGAACCAGAAGATCATTATACACTTCAACAATGATACTATATGAGGATGTATTCTGATGGAAGTGGATATCTTCAACATAGAGAAGAGCTAATCCAATTCCAATTGATCAATGATGGACAGAATCAGCTACATCCAGAAAAGGAACACTGGGAAATGAGTGTAAACTGTCATTTTTACCTTCTGAATCCAATTCTTCCTGTGCAACAAGAAATTAGGTTCTACACACATATATTGTATCTAGAATATATTGTAATATATTTAACATGTATAAGACTGCCTGCCATCTGGGGGAGGGGGTTGGGGGAGGAAGGGAAAAAATCTGAACAGAAGTAAGTGCAAGGGATAATGTTGTAAAAAATTACCCATGCATATGTACTGTCAAAAAATGTTATAATTATAAAATTAAATAAAAATTAAATTAAAAAAAAATAGTGATTAAGAACTGATTCCTCAGGTACTCCCCTAAAGGCCTCCCTTCATGTTAACATTGCTTTACAATTAATAAAGTTTAGAAAATGTTTTATATGCATTTCTCATTTGACCTTCATAACAACTCTCTCAAATAGATACATTACATTTCTTCCACTTTAGAGATGAATAAACTGAGACTGAGATTTTTATTGACTCACTCATGGACACATGTCTGAGATGGGATTTGAACTAAGATATCTCTTTTCTACAAATTTAGTATACTTTCCACTTAGGACACCATCTTCTTCAAAATCTCCATTCTCTGGATTTGGTCATCCAACTTATTCTGAGATCTTCTAAGAACGTCTGATATTTCTTCATTTTCTCCTTAAGTGAGATAATGAGAGGTTTTATTAAATACCTTTCTGAGATCCGGTGATACTGTGCCTATTTCTCTAGTTTTCTAGAATAAAATGAATGAGGTGAATTTGGTATGACTCATTCTTGATTAACCCATGATGTACTTGGTATTATCACTGTCTAAATACTCACAAACAATCCCCTTTAATAATACATTATCCCTAAAAGAGAGACCATCCTATGAAGAGAGTCAGTACTAGTCCTTCTGAAATAAATAGATAAATCAGATATAAACATATGCACACACATACACACACACACACACACACACACACACACACACATATATATCAGAAGAACTAGGACATAACATACATATACACACATATATATCCATATTTGTCAAAATTCACTGGAGAAGGAAACAACAAATTATTCTAATATTATTGCTAAGAAAACCTCATAGACACTATGGTTCACGGGTTTATGAAGAGTTAAACACCAATTGAATAATAGCAAAACTTGTGTATATATATATATGTATTTATACACACATATATACATATATATGTATATATATGTATACACACACACACACACACACACATATATATATAAATTTTAGTAGAAACTTTGTGGAAAATCAATGAATCTCCTGAAAAAAGTCAATCATGAAGATGGTTCCTGCTGTTATTTATTATGATACTCAGTACTGGTTTGTTATAGAAATCTGAATTATTATGATAAATAACTATTATTCCTTGTTTTTATGCCATATACATCTCCCTTGCAATTTTGTTTTCTTATTCTGTATCCCCAATGCTTAAATTTACCTATGACTCAAAGAGTAACTCCATGATGTCAGTTGTCCTCTTCAAACAATGAAAGACAAAAATAACAACAAATAGAGACTCCCTGATTTACAGTTTCCTTAGCACTAGAAAATGAGTTATGAAAAATATGTTTGTACATATGAGTCCTTTCCTTTTTTTGATCCCTTTTGTTGTACAGCTCTAGTAGTAGTATTACTGAATCTAGTAGTATTACTGAATCAAAGTGTCTGAATGGCTTATTGACTTTTGAGGCATAGTTCCAAATTGTTTTTTAGAATTTCTGTCAATTCACAATTTGAAACAGAAATACATTAGTGTTCTTGTTTTCCCTAAGCCTCATTTTCACGTTTTTTTTTTCCTTCTATGATAAACTAAGGGGTGGAAGTAGAATCTCAGATTTGATTTTATAATATCCATTTCTTCAATTGCTAATTAGTGATTTTTTTTGCCATTTTTATATGATTGTTGATTGTTTGGAAAGTTTTCCTTTGAGACCTAGCTATTAATATCCTTTTACAATTTATAATTTGGGAAATTATTTTTTTGGTGGAAATAAAGGATTTTCAGAGAATTTTTTTGCAAATATTTTTTCTAATTTGACTTTTTTTAAAATCATTTTATCTGGGTTGATTTATTTTTGAAAAACCTATTAAAATTTGTCATCAAATTTTTCCATTTTACTTTAGCCTCTATAATAATAATGATAGCTTCTATTTAAAATCACAAAAGGTGTTATATCTTATTTTCCTCAGATTTGTTTAAATTGTAAATTCTCCCAAATCCTTTGTGCATTTAAAATTTATCTTGATATATGGTATATGATATTGATCTATATTTGTTTTCTACCAGACTGTTTTATAGTTTTCCTTGCAATTTCTGTAAGTTATTTTTTTTTTTTACCTAGTAGGTAGGCTCATTAGAAATATCTGATAACACAACTATTTGCTTCTTAATGTTGTATATTTAATTTATTCAACTATTTGATTTATCTACTTTCTATCTTATATCAAATACATTTGATAATTGCTGCTTTCTAGAATAAGGGTACAATTTAATTGAGTAAATCAAATCAAATCATCTCCCTACACACACAAATAAGTGATATGCTGCTAAATCTTTATATATTTTTGAGGTGTGAACACATTTAGATTATTGCAGTATGTGAATAAGGCTCAGAAACTTCACTAGTTTCAAAATAAAATCTATTTGGATTGCCTGATTGGATCACACTTGCAGCCTGTATAAAAATACTGCAGTTCTTTAGAATTAAGAGATTCAAGTGTTTGGCAGCAGAAGGAGAGGCTGTTTCAATAACCTTCCTCTCCTCAAAGGAATTGATGAGGGAGAAGGACTAGAGTCTCAGGTCTCAGGTCTAAGGTTTATTCTCTGTCTCTTTTCTCTCTGAATCTCACTTATCCAAGAGAAATTCACAATATTTGAAGAGTAATGAGGATTTAGACTGTTTCTTTGCTCTGTCTGACTTTATTTGTGTGGAAAGTGCCTTGTAATTGTCTTCATATACTTTGTGACTTTACCTTGGCAGATAGATACACAGATATTTTATACTATCAACAATTATTTTGAATAGAATTTCTTTTTGTATCTCTTGTTGCTGGACATTGTTAGTAATATTTGATGCTGATGATTTATGTGGAATTATTTTGTATCCTGCAACTTTACTAAAGTTGTGAATTGTTTCTAGTAGTTTTTTAGTTGATTCTCTAGGGTTCTTTAATTATACCATCATATCATCTGCAAAGAGTGATAATTTGGTTTCCTCATGACCTACTCTAATTCCTTTAATCTCTTTTTATTTTCTTATTGCCAAAGCTAACATTTCTAATACAATATTGAATAAAAATGGTGATAGTGGGCATCTTTATTTAACCACTGATCTTAATGGGAATGATTCTAATTTGTCCATTACTTATGATGCTTGTTGATGGTTTTAAATAGATGCTCCTGATGATTTTATGGAAAAGCCCATTTATTGCTATACTCTCTAGTTTTTTTTTTTAATATGAATGGGTGTTGGATTTTATCAAATGCTTTTTCTTAACAGAAGAGGAAATTAATTATTTAAATAGTCTCATTTTAGAAGAAGACATAGAATAAGCTATTAATCAACTCCCTATAAAAAAATCTCCAGTTTATTTCCTCTTCTGTTAACTTGGGCAATCTATATTTTGTAGATATTCTTCCATTTCGGATGCACATCAGAATGGCTGAATAAATTGTGGCATATGAATGTTATGGAATATTGTTGTTCTGTATAAAATGACCAAGAGGATGATTTCAGAGAGTTCTGAATTGATGATGTTAAGTGAAATAAATAGAACCAGAAGATCATCATACAAGGCAACAAGAAGATTATATGATGATCAACTCTTATGGAGGTGGTTCTCTTTAACAATGAGATGATTCAAACCAGTTCCACTTCTTCAGTGATGAAGAGCCATCTCCACCCCAAGAGAGGATTGTGGGAGCTGAGTGTGGACCACAACATAGTATTTTCACTTTTTTCTGTTATTGTTTGCTTGCATTTTTGTTTTCCTTCTCAGTTTTTTTTTTTTCTTTCTCATGTATTGGATTACCTGCAATCGAGGTGGGGGGGAAGGAGGGGAAAAATTGGAACAAAAGGTTTTGCATGGGTCAGTGTTGAAAAATTACCTATGCATAGGTTTTGTAAATAAAAAGCTGTAATAGTAATATATTTCTCTAAATTATCAACTATTGGCATGTAATTGTGCAAAATAACTCCTACTTATTTCTCTAATTTCTTCTTCATTTTTGAAATTTTTGAAAGTTCTCCCTTTTCATTTTTGAGAATAACAAGTTGATTTTCTTCTTTCATTTTTCTAATCAAATTAACTAAAAGTTTATCTATTTATTTTCATAAAACAAACTCAGTTTTATTTATTTATTTATTAATTTAATAGTTTTCTTGTTTTCAGTTTTATTAATCTCCCCTTTTATTTTCAGAATTTAAAATTTGGTATTTAATTGAGGGCTTTTGATTGTTCTTTTTCTAACTTTTTTAGCTGTAATCCCAATTCATTGATCTTCTCTTTCTCTATTTTATGCAAGTAAACATCTAGAGATATACAATTTCCCCTTATAACTGCTTTGGCTGCATCCCACAAATTTTAGTATGTTGTCTCATTATTGTCATTCTCTATTCTTTGTCTATTCTTTGCTGTTTTATCCATTCATTCTTTAGAATTAGATTATTTAATTTCCAATTAACTTTTGATTTATTTTCTTCTGGCCTTATATTGTATGTTACTTTTATTGCATCATGATCTGAAAAAAAAATGCATTTACTATTTCTGCCTTTCTGCATTTGATCTTGAGGTTTCTATGCCCTAACACAGGGTCAATTTTTGTACAAGTTCCATGAAACACTGAGAAAAAAAGTAAACTCCTCTATCTCCATTCAATTTTCTCCAAAGACTTATCATAACTAACATTTCTAACATTTTATATTTCATCTTCTTTCTTATTTATTTTGTGGTTTGATTTATCTAGTTCTGGGAGAGCAATGTTGAGATCCCCTGTTAGTATAGTTTTGCCAGATATTTCTTCTTGTATCTCTCTTAATTTCTCCTCTAGAAATTTAGATGCTATACCACTTGATGAATATATATTTAGTATTGATATTGTTTCATTATCTATGTTACCCTTTAGTAAAATAGAGTTTCCCTCCTTATCTCTTTTAATTAGCTCTATCTTTGCTTTTATTTGATCTGAGATCAGGATTGCTACCTCTGCTTTTTTTTTACTTCATCTGAAGCATAATAGATTCTGCTCCAGCCCTTTATCTTTACTCTGTATGTTTCACTTTGCTTTAAATTTGTTTCTTATAAACAACATATTGTAGGATTCTGGCTTATAATCCAGTTTGCTATCTGCTTCTGTTTTTTGGGAGAGTTCATCCCATTCACATTCACAGTTAAAATAACTAGTTCCTGCCATCTTTTTTACTCTAAGTTATGCTTTTCTTTTTCCTTTACTCCTTCACTCCTCCCCAGTTTTTTGCTTTTGATGACCACCTCCCTCAAACAATCCTCCCCCTTTAGAGCCCTCCCCTTTATTTTATTCTTTTCCTCTGATACTTCAGTTTTCCCTTCTATTAGTCTTTCCATTTATCTTTCCACTTCCCTATAAAATGAGACAAATTTCTCTGTGAAACCAAATATGTCTGATATTTTCTCTTAGAGACAAATCTAATGAGATTAAAATTCACACAATGCTCATCCCTCTCCCCTCTTTCCCTCAATTATAATAGGTTTTCTTTGCCTCTTTGTGGGCTATAATTCCCTTTATTTGACCTCCTTTTCCCCTTTTGAGCTCTTGTTTCTTTTTCATTTTATCATAATAAAATCAAATTCAACCTGCATTCTCTAAGAAATATAGTTCTCAAGAGTTCTTTCATTTATACCTTTTTATGTTTGAGTTCTGTGTTTGGAGATCAAATTTTTCTTCATTTCTGGTCTTTTCATTAGAAATAGGTGAAAATCATCTACATCATTGAATATCCATTTTCTTCTCTGAAAAATAATGCTCATTTTAACTAGATAATTCTTGGCTATAATCCAATTTCCTTTGGCTCTCAGAATATCTGATTCCAGGCCCTTTGATCCTTTAAAGTGGAAGCTGCTAGGTCCCTGGGTAATCCCAACTGTGGCTCGTCAGTATTTAAATTATTTCTTTTTGGCTGCTTGAAATATTTTTTCCTTGGTGTGATAGTTCTGAAATTTAGCCATGATATTCCTTTGGGATTTAATTTTGGGGTCTTTTTCAGAAGATGATTGGTGAATTCTTTCAATGGAAATTTTACCTTCTGATTCTAAAATATCAGGGCAGTTTTCTTTTTTGATTTTCTGTAAGATAATATCTAGGTTCTTTTTTTTTCCCTTAATTTTGGCTTTCAGGAAGACTAATGATCCTTAAATTGTCTCTCCTAGATCTGCTTTCCAGATCAGTTGTTTTTCCTAGGAGGTATTTCATATTTTCTTCTATTTTTAAATTTTTTGGTTTTTGTTTGACTGGTTCTTAAAGTCTTATTGAGTCATTTACTTCCATTTTTTCACTTCTAATTTTTAGTGTATTATTTTCTTCAGTTACCTTTTTTTAGCTTCTTTTGTATTTGGCCAATTGAATTCTTTTGTTCGTTGTATTCTTTTTCCATTTCACAAATTCTATTTTTCAGTGAATTGGTGTCTTTTTCATATCTCTTTTGTAAAGCATTATATGCTTTTTCCATTTCTTCTTGCAAGGCTCTCATTTCATTTCCCCATTTTTCTTCTAACTCTCTTTAAAGATCCTTTATGCAATCTTCCAAGCAAGCCTTGTATAGTAGGGACAAGTTCATGTCTACTTTTGGGACTGCATCTGGAGTTGCTTTGCCTTTAGGAACCTCAGGATTTGATGTCTGTTCTCCCCCCCCTCCCCCTCTGTCTCTGTCTCTCTCTCTCTCTCCAAAAAAGCTGTTTATGGTGAGAGTTTTTTTTTTTTTTTCCTTTTCTTTTTTTTAAGGCTTTAGGTCTGTTTAATGCAAAGGAGGAACATCTGCTTTAATTTTCCCTGGGGGAGTTCTGCTGATTGATTTCCAGTACTGGGTAATGGTGGCTAAGTCTAGCATTCTTGTTTTTTGTAGCAAATCTGCCAAACTACCTGCTTACAACCAGGACAGAATAGTCTAAAAGGCTCACAGAACATTCCCAGGTAGGTGGAGGCTGCAACGTTCTGACTACCACCCCAATTCTTTGCTCTGGGATCCCAGTGCTGCAGTTTGGGCATAACAGCCTGTCCCCCTACCCGTCTTAAACAGACATGTTCTGAAATTCTTCTAAGGTATCTTCTTTTGGGAATGTGTTGTACTCCAAATATGTGTGGGTTCTGTGACTCCCAAACCAGTTTATAGGTTTAATATGCTGTTGGTTTGAGAGAAAGTCAGAGGAGATCACAGAAAGTTTTGTCTGCTCTCAGACATCTTGTCTCCAACTGATAAAATGGTCATATCAGAAGCTAAGGAAATAATATATGAAATAAGTAAAACAGGTTTAAGCCTCCGAAAGTGTTCAGGTTCCAAGGAGAACCCTTTGATAACTCCTGCAAAAGAATTTCAGAGAATTGTGAGCTGTCATCTTTCTCTTGATTTCTATAAATATACTTATGGGACTATATATTCTGATCTTTAGGGGAATGCTTGTATATTGTACTTTTCAATCCTGGTAAATACTTTTTTCTAAAAATTGTTTAATTGCTTTCTATTAACAATCATGACATTGGTAGGGACTTATGATCTACAACATTAAAAAGACAACTGCAATCCCTCAGAGCTAGTGTCAGAACCCACAGGATATATAGTAGCTACCTCCTACAGGCCTGAAATGTTTGTGTGATTAACACTTGGGATATGGTATCCCTTAATTTACATTTTTTATGGTAGTATAGTTTAATATCTAATAAGATATTTTCATTAATTTATTTAAGATTTTTCACTTTGTTTTTCTAGATGAATTTCAAAATTATTATTTCTGCCGCTATAAAATAATCATTTATAGTTTGATGTGACACATAATTGAGTTAATTTATGTAATATTATTATCCTTAATATCAACATATTTCTATCTTTCTATGGGTATGGAGATTGAGCTGAAGGAGACATATGTATGGCCTGCCAATGAGCAATTAATAGTTCTCTAAATATTTTGGTCTTTGAAGAATGGTTTGTAACTGCATTCATATTGTTTTTGTTTGCTTTGGTAGACAGACTTCAATTTATATTTTATAAATTCTATATTTGAATGGATTTTCTCTCTTTTTTGTATTTAATTGGTTATGTACAGAAATATGATTTATGTGGATTTATTTTATAGACTAAAACTTACAATTATAATTTCAATTAATATTTCAGTTCACTCAAGTTCTTTAGATTAACCACCATATAATCTGCAAAAGTGATTATTTTGTTTGTTTTGTTGTCTATACTTTTTCTTGATTTCTTTATCTTGCTATTACAGCTTACTTTGAGAACTTTATGTTTAATAGTGATGACAATAAACATTCTTTCATTAGCTTTTTTTTAAAGAAAAAAATACTTCCATCCTTTTTGAATATATATAATGTTGATTTTTGAATTAAAAAAAATACTACTTACCATAGGAAATTCATGTATTCCTATACTTCCTTATAATTTTAAATTATAATGGGCATTGATTTAATTAAAGGATTTTTCAAAAATCTGTTGAAAAATAATTTGCTTTTTATTATTTTTATTATGAATAAGCATTTTAAGGACTTTTTGCTCAATACATGGCATGAAAAAAAGATGTTATAGAAAACTTAGAGATATAAATTTCTTTCTGTTTCCATTAAGAAAATGTTGGAAAACTATCATATTTATCTTGTGCATCTAACATACTATTCATACTATTAAATTCTTTTTTGTCTAATTCATCTATGTATAAAAAGGATACATTGAATTTCCCTATTATTCTTATGAGTTGATTAGCTTTTCTCTAATTGTTTGGAAGTTAGACAACCTGATATTAATTATTATTAGTTTTGATTTGTTATAAAAGGTACCTTTAAGCAAAACAGTAGCTTCCCAGCCTATTATTTTGTTTATTTTTACTGTTTCTTTTTCTGATACCAACGTTTTTTCTCTTTAAGATGACAACTTGTGCTCCTTTTTGTTCATTTCTTTCAGATTGTTTCATAGTCCATATTTCCAGGCCATTATTTTCCCAGAGACTCTACTTAAACTTGTTGCAGAGTTACTTTCTTATTTCAGATTTACCTCTTGGGCTTCTCTCATTTCATAGTATTTATTCATTGTGCTTTGCATTTTGTTTTGTTTACTCATATCTATATCCTTAGTCTCTTAATTTGCAATTTTGTGTTTGGGAGCTGCCTCTAATCTTCTTGTATGGTGTAGGATCATTCAGGCACTCTTTTTTCTTAAAGTAGTAGCCAAGTACTTAGCCCAGTGCTTGGGCTTCAAAAATATTGAAGCTTCATTTAGTCATTCAGTATTGAATGATTCTTCTGAATTGCTGCATATTGGTTCATTTCCTGGTGGCCCGAATTGGTTTTGATCTTGGCTCCTTCTTTCCTCTTTCCTTTTTTTTTTTTTTTTTTTTTTAATTAATATACTGAGAAGTTAAATAACTTGCCCAAGCTCATACATTGAGTAAATATCATTTGAAGAGGGATTCGAATACAAATCTTCATGACTCTAAAGCCAGTAGTCTATCACTGGACAGACAATTTCATTCGATTTCCTCCTGTCAGAATTGTTTACAGAAATGAGAAATTTTGGCACAATCTTTTTGTCTTAAATATTACATTGGTTTCTTGTAAGCCTCATTGATATTTTTTAGCAAGATAACCTATGATTTTTTCTATGTACAAACATTTGTAATTGGCTTTTATTTGGAGAGTTCATTTGTATTCCTATTCTTTTGTTTAAAAAAGTGGAATGACTTAGACATGGAAGAAAGCTAGTAAAGCGTTTTGCTTATCATTCATGCTCTCTGTGAAGAATTTGAATTTATGATTAAGTATCTGATCTGTTCCCCTTCCCCAGAGAAAATGTTTTGTTTTATTTTTCTTTAAAAATGCATTCATTTATTTGAAACAAATGCAAAATAAGAAAAAAAATTAGAAAAGGACAAAAAAAGAAGAAAAAACAAACAAAACATATTGTCACGTCTTTTTTCCTTTTCTTGAACATTTTTTGCTTTACACGTGCTTCTCTTGGCTTTTTAGTCATCCTGTATCCCTGTATTAAGCTGTTTGATTATGGAACTGCTTCTACAGCAATCTCATCTTTTAGAAATTTATTTGATTGTCAAGTCTATCAGCAGATCAACAATTATTCATTAAATACTTATTATATACTATTAACTGTACTAGTCATTAGTCAATGACAACAAAGAGATAGTCTGCCATTCTTCTACCTCTACAAGAAAAAGGATACAGTATTGATACAATATTCTTCAATCTTTTCTAGGTCAAACTTGGTCACTATAAGTTCATATCATTTGTTTTAATTTTTTATTTTTTTCCATTTGCATCTTTGAAATTAGTGTAACATTTTTATTTCTTGTACTCCTCTTATGGAATGTGTAAATTTTTCTCATCTTACAAATTTTGAATTTAAATATATGTGGTTGGGATTAGAAGAAATTTTAAATTAAAAGAGATAGTGGAGTGCCCAAGATTGGAGTATATATGTATGACATTTTGGTTTGGAATATTGGAAGAGACTAGGTCCATCCATGGTCTCAAAACTCAAATGGAAATCATACATAAGAATATATATCTTGACTTGGAAAACAACTCATTGTCATTTTCTTCTATGGCATTTTTATTTATTATGCTAAATATTTCCTAATTACATTTTAATCTGATTGGGTGGTTATGGGCCACATGTGACCCTTTGTTCTGGACAGGAGTAATAAGACCTTCCAGATAAGAGCTGATCAGGTTTTTGAACCATGGAGGGAAGAACTTTTGGACACTTCTGACCCTTGGTGTAGATCAAGCATCCTTGTCCGTAGTGGAAGGTCCATATATTTTCATGAGTTATTTCTGACTGTAGCCTTGGCAGGCTCCCAGGATTTGCAGTGCCTGTCAAAAAAAAGGAATATTATATGTATGTTGTATATTAGGATAGGCATAACATGTACAAACTTAATAAAGCATTACTTTACCCAAATATTATCTTTTAGAGTAGATGTGGATTGATATATGTATCGAATAAGACCAAAAGTTATTTGCCCATCAGGCACCAGTTTCTCCTTAGTACAAAAAAGAATGTGTGTGTGAGTGTGTGTGTGTGTGTGTGTGTGTGTGTGTGTGTGTGTGTATGAAAACATTGTAAATAAATAGTTATACACACCAAAACTGTAGTCTGATAGTTGGAGGATCAAAATGTGACCTTTGTTATCTTTCTAATTTTGTTGACTTACAAGCATTAATTTTATTGATTTATAAGATCAATGTTATCTTCTTCATGCCCATAGCTACTTAGTGAAGGGCTTGGCATGGACGAACTGTGAGAATAGAATAGACATGAACCTATTTTTGTAGACTTAAGACTCAATCAGGATATTGGAAATTTGGCTGAAAAGGATCTATTTTATGAATCAATGAAATAACTTTCCATTTGGCTCTGTGTATAGTATTATCATTTATTTATTTAATTAAACATTATTATAGCTTTTTATTGACAGAACATATGCATGGATAATTTTTCAACATTGACCCTTGCAAACATTTCTGTTCCAACTTTTCCCTTTCTTTCCTCCACCCTTTCCCCTAGATGACAGGCAGTCTTATACATGTTAAGCATGTTAAAGTATATCTACAATGTATGTATGCATATTTATACAGTTCTCTTGCACAAGAAAAATTGGATTTAGAAAGGTAAAAATAACCTGGAAAGAAAAAGAAAAATGCAAGCAAATATCAATAGAAGGAATATAAATGCTATGCTGTGGGCCACACTCAATTTCACAGTATTCTTTTGCTGGGGGTAGCTGGTTCTGTTCATCATCTATCAATTGGAACTGAATTGGATCTTCTCATTGCCAAAGATAGCCACTTCCATCAGAACTGATCCTCATATAGTATTGTTGTTGAAGTGTATAATGATCTCCTGGTTATGCTAATTTCACTTAGCATAAGTCATGTAAGTTCATGTAAGTCTCTCCAAACCTGATGGTTAGTTCTTACAGAACAATAATATTCCATAACACAGAATAATTATTAAAAAAAAAAAAAAAAAACATTGTTAAGGAAAAAAAGAAGTAGCATATTTGTTGATAAAGAGGCAATGAATGTGGTATGGTGTAATGCATAGAGTTTTATGGAAAAAGCTTATTTTGAGGTTTTGTGATGTTGAAAAAATAGGTCATGCAGTGTGTGCCCATAAAGATTGGAATTTAGTAAAAACTATGGATTGAATTCAGTTGTTAAAAGTTATAGGAGGGGGAGTTGGGAAGCTATACGACATTTAATAGCATTCTTGATTACAGAATCTAAGAGCTAGGGGCAGAGCAGCAACTTGGTAGCAAGAGCTTTGCTCTAAGGTACTAAAGGTGCAGAGGAGGCTGATAACACTTTGACTCCAGCAGTGTAGAAACAACTGATCTTAGCATTCAATTAGCAAAAATTATCCCTTAAAATTGGATATCACTCAGGACTTACTTCTTACCATCAAACTTCTCCCTCAGTTTACCCTCAAATGAGTTCCTGTTGCTTCCTTACCTACCTTACCTTATTTCCCACCCTAATTTCCCATAATCCAGAAGGTCTCCCCAGCTACCTCCCAGAGACAATGGAATGGGGAAGGTCTTTGTTGCTATCTCTTGCTTCTCAGCTGAATTGCCTGAGGCCCTTAAATTTATTATGGCTTCATAGAGCTTGGCCATTTATTCATGGTTGGATACTTTGAAGGTACTTTAATTCAATTCAATCCATACCTAAACGAATTCCCTTTATAATACATTGGAGCAATGGTCATTTGGTCTTTGCTCAAAGACTTTTATGTAATGCTGGAGAAACTGAGACTAGAGAATTTTTAATATTTTATTTGGATTTCTGAGAGGAAGAGATTGTGCTGGGGCATGATGCCCCCAGAGCTGATATCCAAAGGATCCAACATGAAATGTGAGTTTTCAATGACATATTTATAGTTCTTTGCTCAGTTAGCTAAATAAAGGTAGGGGGTGGAGTCCAAACTCTGGTGTTCCTGAATCTCCATACAGGGATCATCAATCCTGTTCTGAGAGGTTGGGGGATGTGGACCATAAATTTTTGATGACTTAGGAGGAGTTAGGAGCCAGGAAGTCCAAACTCCCCCTTATCTTGAGTTTACATATTTACAATTTATATCCTTAGAGAAACTAGCCCTGAGTTATATCAGTTCTAAAGAACTGGAAGAGGGGATTGCAACTAAGGGGATTAAGGCAGAACAATTAAGGGAAACTGAGGCATAACAATTTAGGGAAACTGAGTCAGGACAATAAAAGGGAACTGTGGCACAATATTCATTGAGAAGAAACAGAGAACCAAATAAAATAAAGTGGGTTCTGAATCATCTTATTGCACTTCATGCAATAATCTCCTTGTTAGGAAATGTTTTCTTGCATTAAACCTAAAACTGCTTTTCTGTAGCTTCTATCCTCCTTCTGGTCCTGTCCTGTGTGACAAGCAAAATATGTCAAATTCTTTATTCCCCTGAGAATTCTCCAGTTTCTTTACTTGGATTTTTTTTTTTTTTTTAATTAAAACATGGTCTTTAGGTCTTTTATTATATTGGTTGCCTTCCTTTGGAGTCTTTTTTTTTTTTTCCTATTAGATCAAACATTCATTTATTAAGTGTATTTCATATAGATATAACTTCAAATGAAGATAACATTGAATGTTTACAAAGGAATGCATAATATTATAACTCTTCCTCTTCTTCCTCCTTCAGGATGTTTTCATGGATAGAGTATGTCCAATAAATCAAGTGAAAGAGAAGACATAGAAACTGGAATTTCTAGCATTTAAGTAGCACAAAGGCTTGTTGATTGAACACCTCAGATAAGAGTTGTGCTTTAGTGCAGTGGCAGAATAAAATCAATATGATTTTGACCGGAAGTTAAAAGGACCTAAGCATGAATTCCTCTAGGTACATCAAAGTAGAGTGGACTTTCCATTATTATTGTAACTTTAAAATTCAGGGAATAAATGGGATATCTTTATATCCAAAAAAGTGGAATAACTGACATTAATGGGCATCATTTACTTAATATGTTAATCCTATTAAGATTTACTTATTTCTGCTAGACTTCAAATCTATATATTTGTTGTCCTCAAATTCTCCCCATTTTAATAGAATTCAATTGTTTAATTATCTCTGGGTGCTAGATTGCTATTGATTGGTTGAGGGAAATAGATACTACTAAGAAAATCAAAGAGAATCAGAAGAGAGAAAAACCAAAGTCTAGGGTTCATTGTTTTATGGAAGAAAGTTTGTCCTTTGAGGAACATTGAGATAGTAATTATCAAAATCCAAGTATACCACAGATAAAATAAGTCAGTCCCCCTTTCCTTTCTATACAAAGCCTTACACTCTTATTTACTGACTTATGCAGGGACAGGAAATATGTTTAGTATTGCAGCTAGAATTTTTACTTAGAATTAGTAAAGAAGGATATCAATCAAATAAGTACTTGTCTTACTTCTGTGAAAGGATTGTGCCTATACTATTGGGTGTCTTCATTTTGTGCATATCAATGCATAAATATGGCTATCAGAAAATAAGATAAGACTTTTAGATCTCTACTTGTAACTAAGTTTTTGTATGTGTGGGACATAGATTCTTTTTTCAATGATGGAATCACAATGATTCATTGATATTATTAAGAATGGATAGTTCCTGTGGCCCTTCTAATTTTAAAATACCATCAGTTGGGATAGCTAGGTGGTGCAGTGGGATAGAGCACTAGCCCTGAAGTCAGTAAGACCTAAATTCAAATCTGCCCTTAGATATTTACCACTTCCTAGCTATGTGACCCTAGGTGAGTCACTTAATCCCAATTGCCTCAGCAAAAAAATAAATAAATAAATAAATAAAATACTGTGAGTCTGTGACATCCACAAACCACTTTAAATACTGCAAAGCAACTTTGAAGTAGGTATTACATTATTACTTTTATCCTCATTGTAAAGATAAGGAAACCAAGGCAAAGGGAGGGTAAGTGATTTTCCAGGTAAATTTCAGAAATATTAACCAACCCAAATTTTGTTGCTCTGAGTCCAAAATGTTATTCTTTTTGTGCCATTCTACTTCAGCTGAAGTAGGAAAAAAAATTCTTGCTGTTTGCATGAAGGTTACATTTTATGTTTAACATGATAAGATATATACATACGTAAGGGTGGGGGATTTTAAGAAACATAAAAAGTGGAAGATTAGGAGAACTAGGTAGGGAAGGGCTTTATAAGCCAAACAGAGAATTTTATATTCAATATCAGAGTTAATAGGGAACCACTGAAGTTTACTTAGTAAAGGAAATGCATTGCTAGACCTTTGCTTTAGGAACGTTGTTTTTGTATCTGAGGGAAAATGGACTGGAGTGAGGCAGGGATTGCAAATAAAAAGGTGTTTTAGTAGTCAAGAATTGATATGGTGAGCCTCTATCAGGGTTGGTGTCAGTGTGGGTATATGTATATGAGAGACATGGTTAAGATAGAAACAAGATTCTGTTAATAGATTAGATGTATGGGGAGTGAAGTGAAAAATCAAGGATATCAATGAGGTTGTGTGAGACATTTTGGGAAATACAGAGCAGAGTAAAGAACATATACTTCTCTGACCATATATTACTAATCTATATTATCTTATCACTTACTAGTCATTTCTCTTCTAATTAGCGAAGAAGAAATAAATCACCTGTGAGTTATTTTACAATTTCTCATTAACATTAGTGAGAAAATTTGAAAATAGAATTCGAGGATCTCAGTTTGAAATCAGACAACAAAGATACTTGAATGTCTAAAATGTGTAATACATTGTGTTTGAGATGCTATAATGTGATGTACAATCCAAGAGTCAAAAGAAATTTGTTCTAGTTCTGACTTCTATCCTAAATAATTCTGTAAGCTAGGCTAAGTCATTTTATCCTTTAAGTATCATTTTTTTTTCATCTTTAAAATAAGGTATTTTTCTAAATTATTCCTGTTCTAACATTTTGTAATTCCAGGATTCAAAGTGCTAGGGTAGATAATAAGAGCTACAAGTTAGAATTTTGACATTGAGGCTTGTAGTCCAGTTGGAAAGGTTAAACATATACATATGAACTGTTAATTGAAATATATAACACAAGTTTCAAGTGACTGTTACTAATAAATGCTATTAAAATTCCAAAGAAGAGAAAGTAAAAAGAAGTTAGGAAGCTGCCTGAGCTCTCCCCAGCTTCCCTTGAAACAACATAAGACAAGCTGGAGCAACAGAACCCACAAAGATGAAGTGAAGCAATTTTCTAGCTTCTGATAACTTAGAAGGACTTTGGGGTAATTGAAAGAATCTATCAATCACTTCCTGAAAGTAATTCCAAAACCAGAATTCCAAGGATATTGTAGCAAAATTAAAGAATTATTAGGTCAAGAAAAAAATATGGCAAGTTGCCAGAAAAAAACCAATTGAAATATCAAGGAGTCACAATAGGATTTAGTAGCTACTACATTAAAGGATTAGAGGGCTTGATAGATATATATTTCAGAAGGCAAAGAATCTGTGATTACAACCAAGAAACAACTACCCAGCAACATTAAACATGATTGTTCATAGGAAAATATAAATAGATATTTCATTAAGAAATAGAGAACTTTCAAAGTTTCCTGAAGAAAAGACCAGAGCAAAAGAAAAAATTAGATCTTCAAATACAAGATTCAAGAGAAGCATAAAAAGGTAAACAGGAAAGAAAAAAAATATGTTATGGCATAAGGTTAAACTTTTTACCTGCCTACACAAAATGATGATAATTGTAATTTTTGAGAACTGTATATTAGGACAGTTAGAAGAAGTATATCAAGACAGAAGGTGATTTTGATAAGTTGATTTTGATGTGATGACTAAAAAAAGTTATGGAATAAAAAAGGATTGTATTGGAAAAGAAGAAAGGAGGAGGCAGAATAGGGATAAATTATATCACATGAAGAGGAACAAAAGACCTATTACAGTAGAGGGAAAGAAGAAAGGAGGGGTGAGCATTGTTTGAATGTTACTTTCATTGGATTTGCCTCAAAGACAGAATAATATACACACTCAATTAGGTATAGAAATGTATCTTACTCCATAGGGAAGGAAGAAGGGAGAGGGAAAGAAAAGGGGAGACAGAGAGGCTGATATAAGAAAGGGCTGAGAGCAAAATAGAAAAGAAAGGAGAAAAGAAAAGGTGTGCTGATAGAAGGGAGGATAAATTGAAAGAAGTGATGGTCAAAAGCAAAACAATGTTAAGAACAGAGTGAAAGGAAAGAAAAAAGTATAAACAGGGAGAAAATAGGATGGATGGAAATACACAGTTAGTATCCATAACTGTGAATATGAATGGGTTGACTTCTCCCATAAAACATAAAATATCAGAGGGGATTAAAAAACAAGCCAAGATGGCAGAGAAACCAGATAGAACTTTTTAAGCTCTTTCATTCCATTTCTACCATCTATTTAATTCAGCCTCAAAAACATCACCTGGCTGGTAAAACCCATGAAGTTAGGAAGTACAACAACTTATCAGTGGAAGACAATCTGGAATATCATCAAAAAAAAGTTTGACCTGAGGTGGTGGGAGTAAACCAGTGCAGAGCAGGGATAGAAATGGGAGTGGGATGGCCTCTGTGGTTGGAAGGTTTACACAGAGCTCTCTGCCATAGCCTGACTGCTTTGCTTCGGTGGTGGAGTAGAGGACCAGCAGAGAAGTTGGAGCCTAGGGTAGTGGGTACTCTGAGGGACGCCAAAGCCTGAGAGGATCTGACTGCGTCCACCCAGGACTGGAAGTAACTCAGCACAGATCATAACACAGCTCTTCATGGCATTCTGCAGTGAGGGGCTCATGTTGGGGGACAGTCACACACAGCAGGGGCACAGCCTGGGGCAGCCTCTCATCTGCACAATGAAGGGCTTGGCCTGGGGTAGTGGAAATTCCCCAGCTTGACTGCGCTCCCCAGGCAGAGACAATTCAGGCGAGGTGAGGGATAGGATGACTGCTAATACTCAAAGTAGGCAGGCATTTGTAAGGGGGGGGCAGTGATACCTTTGCTCCTTAACCTCTAACCCCAAGGTTAGAGTCGCTTACACAACCGCCAGTGATACCCAGGTATACTCACTTTTGTGTGGAGCTCTTCTCAGAGCCCTCCCGCAGTTCGACCATTCCTTGCAGCTGATTAAGAGGACAGATATTGTTCATATACCCATCTTTGCTCTGCAGAGGAAGCTGGTAACTTCCTTGCACTGAAGGCAGACCCTGAAGGCTTTAAAAAAAATGAGTAAAAAAATGAGGAAAATGATTGACAGCTTACATGCAGAAAAAGAGCAGGTTTCCAACCCTGAGGAGACTAACAGCAGACAACCTCCAGACAATACCCCAAATAACGCTCTCCTAGAAGAGACTATTAAAAATCTAAAAAGAGAATTAGAAGAAAAATGAAGAAAGGAAAGAGAAGCTATGCTAGAGAATAACAATGTCCTGAAATGTGAATTAGAAAAGGTAAACAACTTCCTGAAATGTGAATTTGAAAAGGTAAAGAATTCACAGGAAGTGCAGGGAAACAGAATTAGGGAATTGGAAAAGGTAAAGAATTCCAAAGAAAGTAGGATTTGTGAATTGGAAAAAGAAAATAACTCACTAAAAACAAATTTAGTAAAATGGAAAAAAAATTCCACAGAGCAAAACAACTCATTTAAAAGCTCAATTGGACGCATATAAAAAGAAGTAAAAAAAGCTAATGAAGAAAATAACGCATTAAAAATTAGAACTGATCAAATAGAAATGAATGATTCATTAAGACACCAAGAATCAGTCAAGCAAATCCAAAAAAATGACAATCTGGAGAAAAATATCAACTCTCTACTTGCCAAAATGATAGACCTGGAAAATAGATCTAGGAGAGACAATCTGAGGATTATTGGACTTCCTGAAAATTATGATGAAAAAAAGAGCCTAGATATTATTTAACAGAAAATCATCAAAGATAACTGCCCAGAGGTAACAGATCCAGAAGGTAAAATAGGCATTGAAAGAATTCATCTAATAGCTTCTGAAAAAGGCAAAAACAAAACAAAACAAAACAAAAAAACCTCCACGGAATATTGTGGCCAAATTTCAGAACTATCAGACTAAGGAAAAAATATTACAAGCAGGCCTGGAAAAAAACAGTTCAAATACCAAGGTGCCACAATAAGGGTCACTCAAAATCTGGCTGCCTCTACATTAAAGGATTGAAGAGCCTGGGATCTGATATTCTGAAAGGCAAAATAACTTGTAATGCAGCCAACTATAAACTACCCTGCTAAGTTTAGCATTTTCTTCCATGGAAGAAGATGGACATTTAATGAAACAGATGAAATCCATATATTTTAAAGGAAAAAACCAGATCTAAACAAAAAATTTGATCTCCAATTGTAGGACTCAAGAGAAGCAGAAAAAGGAAAAAGGAACTCTTGAGAACTGTATTTCTGTTGTGGATATACATTAAGACTATATGTATAATTTGATTTTAATGATGTGACAAAAAAAAGAGTGGGGAAGTAGAAATGGAAAGGGAATAGTGTCAGAAAAATGGAAAAGGGGAAATAAAAAGAGGGAAACTACATCTCACAAAAAGGCAAGGAAAACCTCTCATATCTGAGGGATATTAGAGAGGGGGAAGAACATTGTGTGAACCTTATTCTCATCAGAATTGGTTCAAAGAAAAAATAATTGACATATTAAATTTACAGAAAATTCTCTCTCACTTCATTAAAAGTGGAGAGAGGAAAAGGGAAAAGGAAAAGAGTAATAAGGAAAGGGAAGAAAAAAGGGAAAGGGATTTAAAGGAAGGAGGAAGGGATAACAAAGAGGGAGGGATCTGTGACACCAGTGGGGCTCATAAGTTTAATATTGGGGAAGGGGTTCAGGGGGGGCAAGGGAAAAAAAGCATAATCTGGGGATAATATGATGGCAAGAAATACAGAATTAGTAACTTTAACTGGAAATGTGAATGGGATGAACTCTCCCATTAAGCGGAGATGGATCAAAAGTCAGAACCCTACAATATGTTGTTTACAGGAAACACATATAAAGCAGGGAGATACATACAGAGTAAAGGTAAAAGGCTGGAGTAGAATCTATTATGCTTCAAGTAAAGTCAAAAAAGCAGGGGTAAACATCCTTATCTCAGATCAAGCAAAAGCAAAAATTGATCTAATCCAATGAAATAAGGAAGGAAACTATATATTGCTAAAAGTATAGACAATGAAGCAATTTCAATACTAAATTTATATGCACCAAGTGGTACAGCACCTAATTTCCTAAAGGAGAAATTAAGAGAGGTGCAAGAAGAAATAGACAACAAAACTATAATATTGGGAGATCTCAGTCTTGCACTCTCAGAATTAAATAAATCAAACCACAAAACAAATAGGAAAGAAATTAAAGAGGTAAATTGAATATTAGGAAAATTAGGTATGCTAGATCTTTGGAGAAAACTGAATGGTGACAGAAAGGAGTATACTTTCTTTTCAGCAGTTCATACAATCTATACAAACATTGACCATATATTAGGACATAAAGATCTCAAAATTAAATGCAGGAAGGCAGAAATAGTAAAGGCTTCCTTTTTGGATCATGATGCAATAAAAACTACATTCAACAAAAAGTTAGGGGTAAATAGATCAAAAAGTAATTGGAAACTAAATAATTTCATCTTAAAAAATGATTGGGTGAAACAGCAAATTATAGATACAATTAATAATTTCACTCAAGATAATGACAATGATGAGACATCATAACAAAATTTGTGGGATACAGCTAAAGGGGTAATAAGGGGAAATTTTATATCTTTAGAGGTTTACTTGAAGAAAATAGAGAAAGAGATGATCAATGAATTGGGCTTGCAACTTAAAAAGCTAGAAAAAGACCAAATTAAAAACTCCCAATTAAATACTAAACTTGAAATTCTAAAATTAAAAGGAGAAATTAATAATATTGAAAGTAAAAATACTATTGAACTAATAAAGAAAACTAAGAGTTGGTTTTATGAAAAAAAAAAACAATAAAATAGATAAACCTTTGTTAAATCTTATTAGAAAAAGGAGAAAGGAAAAGCAAATTGTTAGTCTTAAAAATGAAAACGGGGAACTGTCCACCAATAAGGAGGAAATTAGAGAATTAATGAGTTACTTTGCCCAACTTTATGCCAATAAATTTGATAACCTAAGTGAAATGGATGACTACCTCCAAAAATATAGGCTTTCCAGATTAACAGAGGAGGAAGTAAATTGCTTAAAAAAATCCCATTTCAGAAAAAGAAACAGAACAAGCTATGAATCAACTCCCTAAGAAAAATATCTCCAGGACCAGATGGATTTAGAGATGAATTCTACCAAACATTCAAAGAACAATTAGCTCCAATGTTATATAAACTATTTGAAAAAAATAGAGAATGAAGGAGTCCTATCAAATTCCTTTTATGACACAGACATAGTACTGATATCCAAACCAGGTATGTTGAAAACAGAGAAAGAAAACTATAAACCAATCTCCGTAATGAATATTGATGCTAAAATCTTAAATAAGATATTAGCAAAAAGACTACAGAAAATCATCTGCAGGATAATACATCATGATCAAGTAGGATTTATACCAGGAGTGCAGGGCTGGTTCAATATTAGGAAAACTATCAGCATAATTGACCATATTAATAAGCAAATTAACAAAAATCATATGATCATCTCAATAGATGCAGAAAAAGCATTTGATAAAATCAAACATCCATTTCTATTAAAAACACTTGGTAGTATAGGAATAAATGGACTTTTCCTTAAAATAATCATTAGCATCTATTTAAAACCATCGATAAGCATCATATGTAATGGGGAAAGATTGCAACCATTCCCATTAAGATCAGGGGTGAAACAAGGTTGTCCACTATTACCATTACTATTCAATATTGTATTAGAAATGCTAGCTTTGGCTATAAGAGGAGTGGAGAAAGAGATTAAAGGAATTAGAGTAGGTAATGAGGAAACCAAATTATCACTCTTTGCTGATGATATGATGGTGTATGTAGAGGACCCCAAGGATTCAACTAAAAAGCTATTAGAAATAATCCATACATTTAGCAAAGTTGCAGGATGCAAAATAAACCTACATAAATCATCAGCATTCTTATATGTCACTAACAAAATCCAACAGTTAAGAGTTACACAGAGAAATTCCATTTAAAGTAGCTGTTGATAATATAAGATATTTAGCAATCTATCTGCCAGGGGAAAATCAGAAACTATATGAGCAAAACTACAAAACACTTTCCACACAAATTAAGTCTGATCTAACCAATTGAAAAACATATTAAATACTCTTGGATAGGACGAGCAAATAAAGATGACAATATTACCTAAACTAATCTATTTATTTAGCGCTATACCAATCAGACTCCTAAAAAACTATTTTCATGACCTAGAAAAGATAACAACAAAGTCCATTTGGAAAAAACAAAAGGTCAAGAATTTCAAGGGAATTAATGAAAAAAATCAAATGAAGGTGGCCTAGCTGTACCAGATCTAAAATTATATTATAAAGCAGTGGTTACCAAAACCATTTATTATTGGCTAAGAAACAGACTAGTTGATCAGTGGAATAGGTTAGGTCCAAAGGACAAAATAATAACTCTAATAACATAGTGTTTGACAAACCCAAGGACCCCAGCCTTTGGGATAAGAACTCAATGTTTGACAAAACTTGCTGGGAAAATTGGAAATTAATATGGCAGAAACTAGGCATTGACCCACACTCAACACCGTACACCAAGGTCAGGTCAAAATGGGTTCATGACCTAGGAATAAAGAATTAGATTATAAATAAATTAGAGGAACATAGGAGAGTTTACCTCTTAGACCTGTGGAAGAGGAATGAATTTATGTCCAAAGAAGAACTAGAGATCATTATTGATCACAAAGTAGAAAACTTTGATTATATCAAATTGAAAAGTTTTTGTACAAACAAAACTAATGCAGATAAGATTAGAAGGGAAACAAAAATGTAGGAAAACATTTTTACAGCCAAAGGTTCAGATAAAGTCCTCATTTCTAAAATATATATAGAATTGACTCTAATTTTAAGAAATCAAGCCAATCTCCAGTTGATAAATGGTCAAAGGATATGAACAGACAATTCTCAGATGAAGAAATTGAAAGTATTTCTATTCATGAAAAGATGCTCCCAGTCATTATTAATCAGAGAAATGCAAATTAAGACAACTCTGAGATACCACTATACACCTGTCAGATTGGATAGAATGACAGGGAAAGGTAATGCAGAATGTTGGAGGGGATGTGGGAAAACAGGGACACTGATACATTGTTGGTGGAATTATGAATACATCCAGCCATCCTGGAGAGCAATTTGGAACTACGCTCAAAAAATTATCAAACTGTACATACCCTTTGACCCAGCAGTGTTACTACTGGGCCTATATCCCAAAGAGATCTTAAAGAAAGGAAAGGGACCTGTATGTGCAAGAACGTTTGTGACAGCCCTCTTTGTGGTGGCCAGAAACTGGAAACTACGTGGATGCTCATCAGTTGGAGATTGGCTGAATACATTGTGGTATATGAATATTCTGGAATATGATTATTCTGTAAGAAATGACCAACAGGATGATTTCAGGAAGGCCTGGAGAGACTTACATGAAATGATGCTGAGTGAAATGAGCAGGACCAGGAGATCATTGCATACTTCAACAATACTTCAATTCTGATGGATGTGGCCATATTCAACAATGAGATGAACCAAATCAGTTCCAATAGAGCAGTAATGAACTGAACCTGCTACACCCAGCAAAAGAACTCTGGAAGATGACTATGAACCACTACATAGAATTTCCAATCCCTCTAATTTTGTCCTCCTGCATTTTTGATTTCCTTCACAGGCTAATAGTACACTATTTCAAAGTCCGATTCTTTTTGTACAGCAAAACAACTGTTTGGACATGTATACATCTATTGTATTTAATTTTTAATCTAACATATTTAACATGTATTGGGCAGCCTGCCATCTGGGGAGGGGGAAGGAGGGGAAAATTAGAACAAATGGTTTGATAATTGTAAATGTAAAATTACCCATGCATATATCTGGTAAATAAAAACTATTGAAATATATTAAAAAAAAAACAGAATCCTACAATATTTTGTTTATAAGGAACACATCTGAAGCAGAAAGATATTAATGGAATAACATTAAAAGGCTGGAGGAGAATATGTTATGCTTCAATTGAAATAAAAAAAAAGAAGCAGGAATTACAACCCTGATCTCAAAAAAAGCAAAATCCAAAAATAATAAAATTAAAAATATTAGGAAGCAAGCTACATCTTACCAAAAGGTACCATAGGCAATGAAATAATATCAATACTAAACATGGATGCACTAAGTGATATACCTTCCAGATTCTTAGAGGAGAATTAAGTGAGTTACATGTAGAAACAGATAGCAAAGCCATACTCCTAGGGGACTTCAACCTTACCCTTTCAGAACTACTGAAAAATAATAGACTGCAGATGAAAAATAATAAAAATCAAAAAATAAAATGCAACTGCAAAATAATAAAAAAAGCTAAGAAGGTTAAAAGAATCTTGCAAAAGTTAGACGTAATAGAGCTCTAAAGCACATGAGGGTAAAAGGGAATTTTTCTTAAAATGGTAAGAGGTAGACATCTAAAACCATCAGGAAGCATTATATATGGGGGGGGGGTAAGAAACTTTTCTAATAAGATTAGGAGTGGAACAAGGATATTCAGCACCACCACTATTATACACTATTGTTCTAGAAATGTTAACTGTATTGATGAAAAGAAAAATAAATTAAAGGAAATAAACTATCATTCTTTGCAGATAATATGATATCTTAGTGAATCAATAAAAAGCTATTTGAAAGAATTAGCAACTTCAGCAAAGTTGCAGGATACAAAATAAACCCACATAAATCATTAGCATTTCTATATATTCCCAACAAAGTCCAGTAGCAAGAGATAGAGAAATTCCCTTAACTTAACTGTCGTCAATATAAAATAGTTGGGGATCTACCTGCAAGAATAATCCAGGAACTTTATGAACACAAGTATAAAACATTTTTCACACAAATAAAGCCACATATAAACAACTTGGAAAATACCAATTTCTCATGGGTAGTCTGAGTTATTATAAATTTTACATAAATCTATATTCAGTGTCACACCAATTAATTACCTAAAACTATTTTATATATATAGAAAAATAATAACACAATTTATCTGAAAGAAAAAAAGTAAAAAAAAAAATCAAGGAAATTAATGGGAATAAATGCATAGGAAGGTAGCTTAGTCATACCAAATCTATAACTATATTATAAAATGGCAATCATCCAAACTATTTGGTATTGACTAAGAAATAAAGTGGTGGAGCAGTGTAATATGTTAGGTACATAATATACAGTAGTAATTGATTATAGTAATCTACTGTTTGATAAACCCAAAGACTTCAGCTTCTCGAATAAGAACTCACTATTAAACAAAAAGTCCTGGGCAAGTCAAACAATAGGCCTAGAAAAACATCTCATACTCTATATGATTTAGACATAAAGGTTCATGCCACAAACAAATTAGGAGAGGAAGGAATAGTTTCCCTGTCAGATATATAGGGAACAAATAAAATTTATGATCATTATGAAATGCAAAATGAATAAGTTTAATTACATTAAATTTAAAAAGGTTTTGCACAAACAAAACCAATGCAACCTAAATTAAAAGATAAGCAAAATTCGAATTTTACTCTCATTAGAATTGCATCAAAAAGAGAGTACCATGCACACTCAGTTGGGTACAGATATCAATTTTATGCTGTAGGATAGTAGGAGGGGAAGGAAATAAATGAGGGGGGGGGTGATAGAATAAGGTCAATCAAAAGCAAGACAGTTTTGAGGGAAGACAATAAAAGGAAAGAGAGAATAGAATAAACAGGGAGAAGAACACAGTTAGTAAGAATAATTGTGAAGGGCAGCGAGGTAGAGTAGTGGATGGAGCACCATTTTTGAAGTCAAGAAGATCAGAGTTCAAGTCTGGACTCAGACACTTAACACTGTGTGACCTGGGAATGTCACTTAACCCCAATTGCCTCAGCAAAAAACAAAAAAAATATGAGCAATTGTGAAAAAAATTTTGAAATAAGTTTCTCTAATTAAAGCTTCATTTCTCAGACATGTAGAGAACTGAGTCAGATTTTAAAAAATAAGAGCATTTCCCCAATTGATAAATGATTAAAATATATGGGCAATTTTCAGATGAGGTAATCATAGCTATCTATAATCATTATGAAAAAAAATGCTCTCATTCATTATTGATGAGAGAGATACAAATTGAAAGAATTCTGAAGTACTACCACATACCTATTAAATTGGCTATTAGAACAGAAAAGGAAAATGAGTAATGTTGGAATAGATGTGGGAAAAATTAGACAATATACTGTTGGTGGAATTGTGAACTGATTCAACCATTCTATAAGACAATTTGGAACTATGCCCAAAGGGCTGTAAAACTACATGTATATCCTTTGTTCTAGCAAAATCACAACTAGATCTGTATCCTAAAAGATATTCTAAAGGAGGAAAAAAGCCTATATATACAAAAAATATTTATGGCAGATCTTTTCTAGGGACAGAACATTAGAAATTGAGAGGATCCTCTTCAATTAAGGAATGCCAGAGTAAATTTTGGTGTATGAGTATGATGAAATATTATTATACTATAAGAAATGATGAGGAAAAACCTGGAAAAACTTCCATGAGGTGATGCAAAATGGAATATGCTGTGAATGTAGTAATAGCACTATTATCAGATGATTGGCTATGAACAACTTGGCTATTCTTAGCAATGCAATTATCCAAGACAACTCTAACGGACTTATGATGAAAAATGTTCTTCATACCCAGAGAATGATGGTGTCTGAATGAAGACTGAAGCATGATTAAAAAAATTCTTTATTTTTCTCTAGAGCTTTTCTTTGTCTATGTTTACTTTTACAAATGTCGTGCATGACTATACATGTGTAACATTTAGTTACTTGCATTTTCAATGGAGGATGATAAAGAGGGAAGGAGAGAATGAGGAATTCAATGAATTTTTTAAAATATTATTACATGTAACTGAGGAAAAATAAAATATTAAATAAAAATACAATTCACATAGAAAAAAATAAAGCTTAAAACATTTTTACAGCTGGTATTTCTGATAGAAGATTCATTTCTTAACTATATGGAGAACTATATCAATATTTTTTAAAGAGTACAAGTTATTTTCTAATTGATAATTGGTCAAAGAATATGAACAGGCAGTTTTCAGATGAAGAAATCAAAGCTATATAGAGGAATATGAAAAATAATCTTTAAATCACTATTGATTAGAGAAATGGAAATCAAACAGTTCCAAGGTACCTTCTCAAACCTATCTGGTTGACTAATATGACAGAAAAAAGAAAATGATAAATAATGGAGAGGATGTGGGAAAATTGCAACACTAATGCATTTTTGGATGTGGTGTTCATTGGAGGTAAACTGATCCAACCATTTTGGAGAGCAATTCGGAACTATGCCCAAAGGATTATAAAAGGTTATATATCCTTTATTCTGGTAATATTACTACTAGGACTGTATTCTAAAGAAATTATAAAAAAGGGGAAGAGAGCCCACATGCACAAACATATTTATAGCAGCTCTTTTTGTGGTGGAAGAATTGGAAATTTGGAGGATGCCCTCAATGGGAGATGGCTGAACAAGTTGTGGTATACAAATGTAATGGAATACTATTGTGTTATAAGAAATGATGAGCAGGCAGATTTCAGAAAAGCTTGGAAAGACTTACATAAACTGATTCTGAATGAATTGAGCAGAATCAGGAGAAAATTATACACAGAAAAAGAAATATTGTGAGATGATCAATTATGAGAGACCTAGCTCTTCTGAGCAATATAATTATCTAAAATAATTCAAAACTTAGAAAATAGATGGATAGAAAATTCTATCCATGTACAAAGAGATAACTATGGCATCTTAATGTTGATGGAGGAATACTATTTTCACTTTTTTTTTTTTACATGGGTTTCCCTTTTTGTTTTGATTCTTCTTTCATAAAGTGACTAATATGGAAATGTATTAACATGTTTGTACATGTACACCTTAAAAATCCCTCTCTGACTCTAAAAAAATCCAACAGAGTGAGAACTTGCTGTTTTTGTGGTCAAGAATGGCATTTCAGAGGAGATAGAGTTTGAAGAAGGCCCTGAAAATGGATAGACTTTCAAAAGATGGTTAGACCTCACTGTTAAAGAAAGGAAGAATAATGAGTAAAAGTATGAGATTTTAAATATTTGAGTCATCTTCTAAAAATGATGGAGACACTTCATACTTTTTCATATTTGAATACCAGCATAATAGAGCTTTATTACCTATTAAAAGTTTTTGAGCAAAAGGATGGCATGATAAAAACCACCTTTTAGGAAGATTAATCTAGCATACATGGAGGATGAATTTCTAACTCCTCCTTAAGGATTTTTAAGATTAGGAACTGATACCAATTTGTCTGCCCTGAAAATTTATACACATATACCAGATAATGTCTGTTCATCATTCTCAAAACATTAATAAGTATCAAGTTGATGATATTTTTAGATAGTAAATATTTTTGTTGATAGATTTATTGAACATTTTTGTAAGTTTTAGTTAGATCTTTCTTGGAGGCAGTAGGAATAAAGAATTACACTTTACCCTTTCTTGTGCAATTCCTATTACCCTTGTCCCTTTTTTTTTTTTTTGATAAGTACTTTATTGTCCAATAGTGTTAAGGATGGAGCCAGTTCTAAAGGCTTCTTTAGTCTGTAAACTCCCCTTAAGTTAATGTCCATAGTACCACTTGTAGTGCTTGCTGTCATTAAGATACAAAAATGTTTAATAATTAGTTATGAAAAATAACAATGATAACTATCACCAATGTGCAGATAAATAAAATTTAAAATTTGCAAAGGGCTTTATTATTTCATTAGCTAAGGCACCATTTTATGTTATTTTGTTGAGATATTAGTGTATGCTATTAAGATTCCATGAACCTGAAATTTATGAAGAAACTCAGATGAAAAGGAAAGAAAATAAAATAAAATGTTCACTTCCCATCAAAAGTTAAAAGAAGCATGAGACTTAAAAAAAAATGAACTTTTTCATGTCCTTTTCTTTTGTGATTTCACTTTAAGTGAAACATGATATTGCACAGCCCCCTACAATTCTATTTCTTTTCTCCTATTCCCAATTCATCAAGAGAGGAGAGGCTGGCCTATTTCTGCTACCCAATGTCAATTCTACAAAATTACTTCCTTCATCCTTCAGGAGTCTTTCCTTATTTGAAAATTTTTAAAAAATCTTCAGCATAAGAATTAATATCTTTGACATGCCCTTGTTGCTATAATATCTACAAACTTCTATAACACACTAAATTTCTCATTCATTTCCTCACTAAAATTTTCTTTTTTGCCACATTTAAAGATGTTAGCAATTATGCTGATGAACTATATTCACTTTGACCTACTTGTTACTGACCCTCCTCATCTTCAATGAATTAAATTCCCCTCCATTTCTTTTTCTTTTCTTTTCTTTTTTTTCTGAAGCAATTGGAATTAAGTGACTTACTAAGGGTCCTACAGCTAGAAATTGTTAAGTGTCTGATATGGCATTTAAACTTGGCCTCCTGATTTCAGAGGTGGTGCTCTATCCACTGTGTCATCAAGATGCCCTCCTTTCCCTTTCATATCAATCATCCATATGCATCTTCCATATTGAATCTTATCATCACTCAGAATCTCTTGATCTATATTCTCCTTCAAAGAGGATTTTTTCTAGAATTAGATGTCATGATTTTTTTTCACTTTAAAATAGTCACCACACATAAATTAATACAAATTCAATATTAATTTTAGTTTTTGAGAGTTTAGCTGCCTCTCTGTCAAATTAAGAGATTGTAATGCACTGTGAGTTCTTCCAGGGCAAAGGCTACTAGTTGTTATTGCTGTTGCTGTTGCTGTTATCATGTTGTTTTGTTTTATGTTTAGATCTCCACTTTCTTATACATGGTAGAAGTTTAATAGATGTTTATTGAATTGAACTGGGCAAAACAATCTCTACAGTCTGTCA
Source organism: Sminthopsis crassicaudata (assembly GCF_048593235.1). Lineage (NCBI taxonomy): Eukaryota > Metazoa > Chordata > Mammalia > Dasyuromorphia > Dasyuridae > Sminthopsis > Sminthopsis crassicaudata. The sequence continues at coordinate 271,741,777 of NC_133617.1, read as the reverse complement.
CAGTTCTAAAATGAAGTAATTCCATGTGTCTCAGATTCTAAGCCCTTGGTAGTATGAAAAAGCAGTATGAGCTCCCTTCTTTCCTGAAAATACAAAGCAGCAGTACGTGGATGACACTATTTCATCTTACAAAAAAGAATTTCTTGTTGTAGATGATTGTACTATTAGTTTTTTGAGAGGAAACTCAATGATCTGCTCAGTGTACAAGAAGCAGTATTGAGTGTTTTCTAGCAGAGAGATAGCTGGCAGGCTTTAAAATGAGTATTGATGTGTTTATGTGGAGATAAGGCTACATGTTAGGGTTTCTCAAAATTCTATTTTCAATTACTTTGGAACTAGTTTGAAAATTTATGGTCTTCACTCCAAACATTTATTCGTGTGCCAAATATGCTGAGTAGCATACCCTGACATTTCCAATGGGTTAACAAAATTGCACTAAAGTGAGAATTGAATGAGGCTGGGGAAGGCTCAGTTTTGTGTCATTACAGTGGCTGTTTGGGATCAAAACATCAGTCTTTTAGGTGATATGTTTGCATCCTTAGGTTTATTGCTATTTTCAGGAGTGAATCAGGTACAATCTATGGCCTTGTTGGTGAAGAGTGTTAAAATACTTGATTGCAGGTATGTCCAAATGTAATTGTCAATAGCAGAGAACTATAGGTTTGACTGGAACTATGAGGAGGTCTTAAGTCCATTTCTCTACTTTAAAAATAGAAACATACTTATATAGGTACACTTTCTTAAGATGGAAATTCCACCCACTTATTAATTTTCCCTTTTAATGCTTACTCTTTTCTCATTGTCAGAAATCTTACCATATTGCCTTCATAATTGAATTGTCTTTAAAACTGACAGATATAGATCTCTTGAAAAGATGAAGTAAAATGGAGCAAATATTGCAAATATTTTCACATTGACAAAAAAAACTTTCATATTTTTAAACATGGGATTCTTCTATGGAAAGGGAGCATAAAGAGCCCTTAGTCTAGGAAATATATTCATTCTCAAAAACATAGTACATTATGCAGAGGAGGAAGTGCCGATTTTGAGTCAAATTTGAATCTCAATTCTTTCCCTTAAAACCTATGTGACCTCTCTGGACTTCTGTTGCCCTTCTATAAAATTCTTCATTGATCTGAATGACATCTAAAGTCCCTTCTAGCTCTATCTGTGACCTTATCATCTTATAAGCTAATCTATTAATTGGACACTTTTTAGTACTAGGGAGATAAACATAATTCATACCTGAAATTAGCAATTTTAGTACATGAGGCAAGTAATAATATCCTCTCATCTATATGCATCTATTTACTGATGTTGTGGAAATTCAATCCAACCCAATAAATACCGGGCACTGTGCTAAGTATAAGGGAAACTATTAACAAAAAAGAAAGGCAATCCCTGCCCTACATGAGTTCATAATTTTCTTAAAGTTTTTTTTTATTTTTTCCAAATACATGAAAAGATAGTTTTCAGCATTCATCTTTGTAAAGCCTTGTGTTCCAGATTTTTCTTCCTCCCTTCTTTCCTTCCCCTCCCTCCTCTATCCAGCAGGCAATCCAATAAAGATTAAACATGTGCAATTCTTCTAAACACATTTCCATATTTGTCATACTTCGCAAAGAACCCCAAATCAGATCAAAAGGGGAAAAAACAAAATAAGAAAAAAAAAAAGAAAACAAACAGCAACAATAAAGGTGGAAATACTGTGCTTTGATTCACATCCAGCCTTCATAGTTCTTTCTCTGAATACGGATGGCACTTTCCATCAAAAGTCGAGTGAAACTGCTTTGAATTACCTCATTGTTGAAAAAAAGCCAAGTCTATACATTTAGTCATCACATAATGTTGTTATTGCTGTGTACAGTGTTCTTGGTTCTATTCCCTTCATTTAACATCAGTTTATGTAAGTGTTACCAGACTTTTCCAAAATCAGCCTGTTCATATGACTCTATAATTTAAAGGGAGAGAACACAAGTAAAAAAAAAGGCAGGAAAATAGCAACGGACAATAGAATACCAAGAAGTACCCGGAATGAAGGCATCTTATTTTATTGAGTAGAAACCATGCAGGGCTGCAGATGCAAAGTGGAATAAGTTGAAGTCAGTTTTTGCCTTCTATAAAGGAAGATATTAGGAGGAACTTAGTGGTCTATTTTCTAACTTTCCAAATTGAGGGGGATGCGGGTGGGAGCAGGGGGGGAGGGGAGGAAGGAAGAGGAAGCCAAGGCAGGAAAAGTTCATCAAAGCTTCAATTAGCAGCATGGTGGTAAATTTAGAAGTGATGACTATTATTCTGGAAGAAGCATCTTATTCCATAAAGAAGTCAGGCAGAACAGGATATGCAAAATGGAGACCCTGGGACAATGACCCTTGATAATAAAAAAGAGGCCTAGAAAATTATAGCCTGGTGGCATAATGGACAGAGTGCTTAAACTGGAGTCAGGAAAATCTGAGTTTGAATTTAGCTTCAGATACTTAATTGTATGATCCTGGGCAGATCATTTAACCTCTCAGCCTCAGCCTTTTCAACTATAAAGCTGGTATGATAATAAAACTACTTCACAAGGTTATGGAAAGATGAAATGAAATAGCATATGCAAAGTGCTTTGAAAACTTTGAAATACTATAAGCTTATTGTTGCTATTGCTATTATTGTTGTTGTTACCAGGCCACTAAAACCTGAAGGTTTTGATAGATGTGGGCTTTAATATCTAAGCAATCACCAGGTCTGTATTCACTAGGGAAAAAAAGGATCTGGTAGTCTACTAGTTTAAATAATTATTCTTGAAAATTATTCTCTATAATGATAAGTGAAAGTGTTGTCAAGATATAAAAGTAGTAACTTTAGAATTTATACAATATTTTAAATTATAATTTCCAAATTTCATCTCTAAATTTCTATGGCCATGAGTAAAGTTTCATTTACATTTCCCTGGTTATGACTCAGATTAGACAAGATTCAGTTCTGGTTCTCATGGAAATAACAATTTCAGTTATAATTTAATACAGTTATAAGAACTTTTCTATGTCCCAATGAAATGTGTTACAACCATAATTTGCAACTGGTTCAAAAGTTGACTTCAATTCAACAACAAGCATTTATTAAACATCTACTATGATTAAGGCAATATAATAGAAAAGACATTGTTGAGATAGTTAAAAATATTTTAGTCCTTCAGCACAATGAGCCTGGAGATCTGCAAGCTGATAAAGAATCACAAGATAATTTGAGGAAGGACAGAATTAATAAATATGGGGATGAGATAATATGTCATTCAGAATGTGCACGTGAGCTAAATATTGACAAAAGATGAAAACTTTGAGAGGTGGAATAGAAGAAGTGTATCTTATATATGGTATTGATGAGAGTTAGGGAAGGGAGAACCCCTTTTAAGTCTATGCAAAGATAGTCACATGACAGCACAGAGTCCCCTGTAAAAAAGAATTTACAGGCCCCCAAAACTAGATTGATAAAAAGGTTTATTGTAGGGATTTGGAAGTAAAGTTAAAGGTAGAAAGATGCCAGGGCCAGAGGTGGTTGCTGGGAGGGCAGGAACCCTTACATGGCCAGAAGGATACCATGTTTGGGGGGAAGGGCTCCTGAAAAGAGAGAGATCCAGTTTGGCTCTTTTATACCTAAAGGGGCTTGTGGGTGGTGCCCCAAGTTGGCTCAGATCCCGTGGGTGCTGGGACAGCTTGGTGACCAGGATTTGTAAATCAAAGGTCAGCCAGGGGGGTGGGGTCTCAAAGGTACCTCAACCCCCATCAGTATCTTAAATATGGAACATTTATTAAAATGTGCAGAGGTAGAAGATAGGGTGATGGGTTGAGAAAATAATGGTACAATTTTACTGCAACATAGAATCTATTAAGATGATTAGTAAGATGAATCATGTGAAATGTTCAATCAACAAATCAATCATCATTTATTTAGCACTTACTGAGTAACAGGCACAATGCTATATTTTGTGGATACAAAAAAGGCAAACAATCATTTCTGTCCTCAAGAAGCTTACAATTTAACAGGAGACTCCACATGTAAACAAAAATACTCAAAATACATCATATACAGGATAAATAGGAGTTAATTTACAGAATGAAAGCACTAGAATTACAAAAGGTTGAGAAAAGCTTCTGGTAGAAAGTGGGATTTTAGTTTAAATTGGAAGGAATCTAAAGATGTTATTAGGAGGAGGGAGTACATTCCAAGAATGGGGGAAAGCCAGCCAGAGAAAAAGCTCATAAACAAAAGAAGCAGGAGAAAGATCATGTAAGTCAAAAGTGGGAGAGATAAACACTGTCAAAAATTGTAAAAAAAAAAAATCAAGAGTAGAAAGAAGTTAGAGAACAGGCTTTTCAATTTAGTCATTGGGATTTTTGGTGACCTAGGAAAGATGTATTGGGTTGGTAAGGAGTCATTAAACTATATGCAAATTAGCAGGCATTATGCTCAACCTTGGACAAGGTGAATTTGGGTGACTGGTTCTCTTAGGCCTCTGAATTTAGTTCTTCAGTGAAGAACACAAGCTCCCTTTAAGAATGGAGACAAAGCACTGCTTACTCATGTGTCCTTGATTTCCCTTAATTCAGCAACCTATGAAAGATGCATATTCACCACAGTTGGTTGATTGGTGTTAATTAAGATAATGAATGACTTGAACTGGGTCCCCCATGCATATTATTCAATTCTCCCCAGAGGTATGTCTTTTCAATGCCTGGATTGCCCACAATGACACAGAATACAGGTATGTATGAGCACAGAAAGCCCATATAATGGCTTTGTCTTTGTCCCTTAATGCCTTAGGCCGGAGCTTCTTAGCCTTTTTGTGTGTGTCATGGATATCTTTGATAGTCTGGATAAACCTTTGCATCCCTAAAAGAATAATGCTTTTAAATACAGAAAATAAAATAGATATGATTACAACAGAAAACAACTATGTTGAAATAGAGCTATTAAGATTTAGAACACACATTTATATGTCCTTTGAAATCGACCCATAGAGATAAAGAATTTTTGCCTTTGAGGGGATTCACTCTGATTTCTCAGTTCTTAAATTCCATATTGGACTTTGAAGCACTGTTGAACAGGGGAAGGGTCATCCTTTGCCTCTACATCTAAATCTATGGTGTGTGGGAGTAGATCTTTGAACAATACAGTTCGTTGAGGGAATGAAAAGGAGTACTAGCCAGTTTGTGATTAGCATCATACAGCTGTTCTGCATGATCTTATAGATGGCTGCTTATCTCTACTTAAACATAACTCTATAAGAATTTATGCTGAGATACAATGAGCTCCCCTTACAAACTTCAGGAATGCAATAGGTAAGCAAAAATGCTATATAACTATTCATAACATATACATAGATTATATATATATATGTGCACATATATACATGAATGCATATACACATACACATATGCATGTGCATATAGGCCATTTCAAACATTTAACCAACAAAAATGATACACTGTGTATATAGCTTATATATATGTATACGTATATATACATATATATATATATATATATATATATATATATATATATATATATATATATATATATATATATATACACAAGTGTGTGTATGTTTGTGTGTGTATATAAATTAATGAATATAGATATAATAATTGTTGTTTAATCATTTCAATTGTGTTTGACTCCTCGTGGCCTCATCTGGGGTTGTATTGACAAAGATTTTAAAGTGCTTTGCTGTTTCCTTTTCTGGTCCATTTTTACAGATGAGGAAACTGAAGCAAATAGAGTTCAGTGACTTGTCTGGGACCACATAGCCAGTAAATATCTAAGGACAAATTTGAACTCAGAAAGAGGAGCCTTGATGACTTTAGGCATGGCACTCTATCCACTGTGTCATCTAGCTGCCATTTATTTATTTATTTAAAATTTTTTTTAAATTAATTTTATAATTATAATTTTTTTGACAGTACATATGCATGGGTAATTTTTTTTACAACATCATCTCTTGTACTCACTTCTGTTCCGAATTTTCCCCTCCTTCCCTCTATCCCCTCCCCTAGATGACAGGTAATCCTATACATGTTAAATGTGTTATAGTATATACTAGATACAATATATGTGTGCAGAACGAAATTTCTTGTTGCACAGGAAGAATTGGATTCGGAAGGTAAAAGTAACCTGGGAAGAAAAAACAATAGTGCAAACAGTTTACACTCATTTCCCAGTGTTCCTTCTCTGGGTGTAGCTGATTCTGTCCATCATTGATCAACTGGAACTGAATTAGGTCTTCTCTATGTTGAAGATATCCACTTCCATTACAATACATTTTCATACAGTATCATTGTTGAAGTATATAATGATTTTCTGGTTCTGCTCATTTCATTCCGCATCAGTTCATGTAAGTCTCTCCAAGCCTCTCTGTATTCATCCTGCTGGTCATTTCTTACAGAAGAATAATATTCCATAACATTCATATATCATAATTTACCCAACCATTCTCCAATTGATGGGCATCCATTCATTTTCCAGTTTCTAGCCATTACAAAAAGGGCTGCCACAAACATTTTGGCACATACAGGTCCCTTTCCCTTCTTTAGTATTTCTTTGGGATATAAGCCCAGTAGTTTAGCTGCCATTTATATAAATATATGTATATGCTATCACAAAACACCTATATTTATTTAAAATCTCCAATAAAATATTATTTTGCTATATTCTCTGTGACTGTCTATGTCTGACCATATTTCTGTGTCTCTCTTTTCTTATTTTCTGTCCATCTCAATCTCTTTCTATGAGTTTGTGTGTGTATATGTTCATATACATATATAATTTGCATCTAAGTCATATGTATACATATATGTAGAGAGAAATACAGATATAATTAATATATGTGTGTATATATAAATTGTACAAATAATCAGAAATCATAATTGACTTAATAGTTACTCATTTGCATAGTCTACTAAGTTCCTGGTTTTTCTACATTCTCCCATATGAAATAGTGTACCTACAGTCTGAACACAGGAAACTTGATAATAAAGGATTGAGAAGTGAGTGGGTGCTGAGGAAAAGAGGTAGCTAGAAGTGAAGATTCTAGGGCCTTAGCAATTAAATTGAGAGGGAAAATATAAGCTGCTACTTTAGAGAGATCTAGAACATTAAGTAAAAGTTGTTCTTTTTAAAAATTGGTATCTGAACATGCTAGTTTGGATAGCAGAGTGTATGATGAGGGAATAATGTACAGTGAAAGATTCTTAAGACAGATAGAATGATATGGTAAGATAAGAAAGACGGGTACATTGTATTCGCTGTGACAAGGAGAAAGGGCACTTTCTCATAGTTTTAAGCAAAGGAAAAGAGGATAATATGGTTATAAAGAAAAATGGTTATGTAGGAATTTTATGGACTAAGGGCAATGAGTAGCTTATGATAGATGACTTCAATGTTCTCACTAGAACTGGAAGTGAGGAAAGATTAATCTGAGTAGAATAAGACTGTTGAAAAGATTTGAAAAGAAAATAGTTTGGAAGAAGTAGTGGGGATGTTCATTACAAACAGTCAATAGGGAAGAGTAAAAGGATTGCCATCCAGCAGTAAGAGCTCATCTGAGATTAGATAACAAATTTACATGAGATCCAATTGGTGGAGTTGCATGACTTCTTTTGACTATATTCAACCAGCATCAGAATAGCAGCAGAGAGTGTAAATTTCAACTTATCAAAGATTATTTATAAGTAAGGGATAAAAGGAGATAAATCAAGGAATCTGTGGATTGAGAGAAGTATATTATTGTTCTGGTCAACTATAAATTCAAGGACATAATTTGAAGGGGGAAGTAAAGCCAAAAGATGTGTTAAATTGAGAAATAAGAGATAAGTTTACAATTAAAATAAAGAATGGGTTTAGGAATAACAATACAGAAGGAGATATGAAAGAACAGGAGATTTTTATTTAAGTGGGAGACTTTAGACTTCAAGATCATGAAGTCATCATTTTTATAGTTAAGATTCAAATTATGATTTTCAAGGGGGAAAGACTGAATGATAATATAGGTCATAAGAGTTGAGGAGGTTAATGACATGAAAGACTAGAGATTTTAAGAGTATATCAAAATATGATGAAGTCACAAGTAATAGGACAGTGGAAAGGGTAGAAAGGATAAATGGAAGATGAGCACTGAACTAGATTATAGAGAAGTAGTGATCTGATAGCAAGTTAGGCAAATTGCTTAACCACTTAATGCCCTAGAATACTGCCTAAAACTTATTTGCAGAGTAAATGACAATTTACATTGGGCACAGAGAGTTTCTTTACCACCTACTTCTTGCAGCAATAAATATCACATGGTCCAATAAAAATCATTATTTTACACAAATAACTCAGTGATGATGAAATATAATATAAAGAGCACCAGACTGGATTATGAGATTTGTTATATATAACTCCTGGATGAAGAAATTCCTTTTCACAATGGAAGTTTAGAGAATTTCCTAGAGGACTAAGAGATGAAATGGTTTCACTATGATCACAGAGGAGGATAAAATGCATATATATGACTGATGTGGGATATGGAACCAGGACTTCCTGGTTCTGAGACCTGATCTCTATCCATTATATCATATTGTATTTCTCAGGACATGATAGCAGTAAGATTTAGAGTAATCCTCAAAGTATCTTAGATTATAAAGACAAAGTCACCTTCTAATCTAGACCATCTAGAGACCAATTAGAGATCTTTTAATTCAGTTCCTTCATTTTATATGAAGGTCTTAAATCTGAAAATTTCCCATTTTGATATAGACAATAGGTACTTGACTCCTGGGGTAAAGTATCTTGACAAAGATCCTGGAGTAGTTTACCATTTCCTTCTCTAGCTCAGTCCAAGTCTAATAGTCTTTTCACTAAGCTAGAAGAAATAACTGAAGGAAGACAATACATACAGGATCTAGAAGTGGTAATAAGGAGTAAGGAACATGCCTGCTCTTCCTTCTGCCTTGGTGTTTTGGAGCACATGGGAAGAGCACGTTTCATCACATAAATCATCAAGTGATGAGATTTCCTTGCAGAATGAGTCAGGTTTCTTCAGAAGACACTCTTATTCTAATAAATGTTGAAATTTTGAGGACATGGTCCTGCCCACCCTATTCCATATAGATATTTTTATTCATGAAAATAGTTGGTTTAAAGATACACCATGTGTCAAATTATTCTTTCAGTAGGCATTTGCAATCTAAAGATTTTTGGACAGGAATTTTTATGGATTTTAATATAAGGGTCTCTACTGCTCTATTTTATTTTAATCCTTGACTGTTTTGTTTGTTCTTTGAACTCAGGAAGGATAGTCACAGAGGAACAATTCTGAAAACTTGAGTAAATAATAGTAATTATTATTCTTTCTGGGGAGCCAATTTTGTATTGGTTAAACTGCTGACAACTAGAAATGCCATTTTGTCCACATCAGACCTCAGGCCAACTTTTTATTTTATATATTTTCAAAGTCATACTTTTAACCACTATAACTATTTATTTTCAATTCATGAACTAGTACCCTCTTCTATTAAATTGACTCAGGGCACAAGTACATTCTTTAAAACATTCAATTAAGACTTCTCACAAAAAGCAGGAATAGTTAAAGTGACATTATCAAAAATACCTTATTAAAATGCTGTGCTATCAAGGCAATCTAATTTGGAAAGAGAAATCTTGTACTTTTTTGTTGTCCCTGGTATAAGTAAGATTTGGAGTGGGAAAATTGGGTAATGGGAGAATTGAATATAGTAGGGTAGAGTTGATGTTGTTCCTGTTCAGTTGTTTCAGTCATGTCCAATTCTTCATGACTTTATTTAGGGTTTTCTTGGCAATGATATTAGAGTGATTTGTCATTTCCTTCTCCTATCAATTTTGTATATGAGAAACTGAACCAAGCATGATAAAATGACTTGCCCAGGCTCACAAAGCTAGTTAGTGTCTAAGGCCAGACTTTAATTCATATCTTCCTGACTCCAGATCCAGCACCAATTTACTCTATACTTCAGGGTCTTCAGAGTACTTTCCATCTATACTTCTGGCTTTTGATAAATTCCCCACATTTGTTTGTAAACAAATTTTTCAGGTATGAGCATCAGGAAGAGACTATCAAGGTTACATAGCTTTGCCCTTTAATTTAAAAAAATGGGGACATTGAGCCCAAGAAATGGACTGACTTGCCAAAACATTTGCAAGACAATTGAGTCTATTTCATTCCAATACAACAAAGATTTATTAAACTCCATGAGTAAGTCATTATTTATTGGATAAATAAGGTCAAAATAAAAATAAATTTCTAGCTTCCAAACAACTTATATTTAAATATGAGGATGCAACATGAGAATAGAAACATATCAACATAATAATTAGAGGAGGGCAAGAGCACTGTCAAGTAGGGGAATTACCAAATATTCTTATAGAAGGTATATAATTAAGTCAAGCCTTGAAGAAAACACTGACTATTTTAAGAAGTGTAGATGAAAAAGTAATGCATCCTAACAATGGATTTCCATACAAAGGCATAGGGATGAGATATGGAATGCTAAATTTGGGCATCAGAAAGGAGACCAGTTTTCCTGAAATGGAAACTATGTGAAAGAAAGATAGATTAGAGATTGAGAAAAGCTTTAGAGAAACTGATGAATAAGTAGTGGTATATAATTATTATCAAGTACTGTTGTTCAAGAAATGAGGAAAAACAGATGATTTTAAAAAGACATGGAAACACTTGTATGAATTTATGTGTAGTGACACCATATTATCTGAGTTTGTGCTAGCATGTAGAGTATATCCTTTCCAAAATTGTTGACTAAGTGATCAAATTGGTGGTGGTAGAGCTCCATAGTTAGCCCTTCCATATGTAATTTTCCATATGTAGTAGCCCTTTCAAATCATATTTATGTTAATATAATATGGTTTTATTGAAGTAGAAAAGGATGTTTCGTAGACACTTGACTTGAATGAGCTCATGTTTTCCACATGACTTTAGATTTCAACTCATAAGTGTAGCACCCCATTTGGGGCCACTCATTCAACATGCATTGACTTGGCATGTTAGATTCCCAGAGAGCAATGACCACAGTCCTCTAAGAATTCTAGGACTAACTCAGAAGAATTTTCTTTATAAGGTAGTGAATGAATCCTCTATCCCTGAAAGTATTCACACAAATTGCGATAACTGTTTGTCTGATGGCTGCCAAGATGTCCATATAAGTTGGGCTAGTTTTTTTTTCCCTAATAAGTTTGTTGAAGAATAAAAATCTTCTGTAATGCATAAACATAAACTTACTATGTATTTAGGTAAGCATTATTTAGATTTTCTCTGAATTTTTAGCACTTGAAATCTATATAACTATGAAGTACTACAGTTGCAGTACTATGCTGCATTAAATGGGCCTATATGAAAGAAAGTGAAAGAATATAACTCCCTAAACACTGTAACATTCTGTGACTATAAATTGTATCTTAACTTAGTTACCTTGTCACAAATCATGTGTCTTGGGCCACAGCAGACATCAACTCATCATTGACCATGAAGAGCTCAAGGTTTCCAAAACACTTAGATGATGCTATTATTCTCATTTTAGAAATGAGGAAGCTATCTTTAAAAAAGTTAAGCAAAGTCACTTGCCAAGGTCCTTCAGTTAGGGTTAGCACTCCAGGTCTTCTGACTTGGACGAAATTGCTCTTTATTTTGCATTAGCTAAAAGTCAATATCATCTCTGTCAATTAAAGACAACACATTGAACACTTAACTTATCTTTAGGAATGCTCAAGTCTTTGGGAGAAAAAAAGAGGAATGTTCAGAAATGGAATTATGAAGAAAAAAAGGAAAGAATTCTAATGAGGAAATATCTATAATAAATTTCAAGGGTTTTATGAGCTTGGATAAGAAAAATGTATTTTACTTACTTGTAATGAAATTTAACATTTTCTTCAATTATGAATTTAAGCAACATAAATTAATCTGAGAAGGGGCCCACAGCTTCCACATTGCCATAAAAAAATCAATTAAACTAAAATATATTACGTTAATGAGCATGCATTTGGGAGAAGTGGCTAAAGAAGTCTAAAACCCTAGTTATTGTTGTTTAAACTAGAAGTCTAGATTATCATATCTGATTGGGTATTCAGAGTTGAAAAGTAGTTTCTAATATCAACTTGGAAGGAGCTTTCTAATGTAATATTCCAGGGCTCTGTTTGGATTTCTTTTGATTCATGATTTTTTTTAAACAATGACTTGGATATAGTCATGACTGGGTATGGTAATGAAATTTGCAGATGATACAAAATTGAATGGGATGACAGAGTCAATGTCTATGGTAATGAAATTTGCAGATGATACAAAATTGAATGGTTTGACAGAGTCAATGTCTTAAGATCTTTTGAAGGGGTAAAGCATTGCGATTAATCTAATAAGATAAAACTCCATTGGGATAAAGTGAAAAAATCTTGGATTTGTGTATATAAAATTAACTCTATAAATAAAAGAGAAGAAAAGTATGAGTGGTCAACAACTATCTGAAAAAGATCTAAGAGTCTTAGTGAACCACAAATTCAATCTGAGTTAGCAATGTGATGGGGCAGCCAAAAAAGCTAATGCAATCATGGTCTATATTAAGAGGGTCAACTTCAAGGAATAGAAAGGAGATAGAAACACTATATTCTGTCCTCATCATATTTCATTTTCTGGTGCCATAGTTTAGAAAGATATTGATTATCTGGAGAGTTCCCAGAGGGAGCAAAGATCACTATATTATGTGAGGAACTGGAGTGTTTTGCTTGGAATAGAGAAGACTGGGATTATGGGAATAGGGGTAAGCATAAGAATTGTCTTCAGGTTTTTGAAGGGATGTCATGATAAGATGAAAGTAGCCTTGTTCTATTTGTTTGCAATTTCGTGATGGAAGTCATATGTTAAACTGGAACCTATGAGTTTCTTATCATAGTGAATTTTACTGCTTATTTGCTGTTACTGTATTTGAATTATTTGAAATTATTGAAATATGAAAAAAATTTCCTTTGCTATTGTTCTGGCTAGGTTAAACAACAAACAAAAAACCAATGAGTTGGAGCTTTGTCCAAATTATCTTTGTGAAAATAGTTTAAGTCTCACACACTATTTGGATATTGATACTCTAATAAATCATCTCCAACATTGTTTGAACTAGCTGAAAATAATTCTGTACTGGTAATATTAGTATTGATAACTGATTAATCATTCCATTGGTTATGCTTTTGAATTAATCTCTTAACCCAATCTATTCTTTTCTGAAAATTATTGGCAATACACATTTGTCTAGTTTTTTTTAATAAAGTTAGTAAAGAATAAAAAATAGGTTAAAGTGTACAAAAAATGGAAGGACCTTAGTTATCTTGACAAAATCAATGGGGGTTTACTTATTCATCCATATAAGGAGATAAAAGTGAGAGCTGGAATAACAGGCACAAAGCACACAATTTTCTGTGCTTTATTCCTTTGGCATTTCTTCCAAACATTGGAACACCAAAGAAAACAAACTAAGGTCAAACTCAGAATTTCTCCTACTCTAGTTAAAAACTAAAGTAGAAATGATAATAATCTATTTGAACAAACATTAATTAAATACCCAATTGTGTCATACATTGTCCTAGACTTTGTGAATCAAAAGATAAGAAATGAAATAGTGCTTGCCTTCAACATGCTTAGGTTCTTCTGAAACTAGTAGTAGTAGCAACATCTGAGTCAGCCTTAAAAAAGGAATAAAACAGCAATTTTACATATATCAGGCCTTTTCTGACTTTTGCAACACCTGGATAACCTGCTTTTTGTATGAATAAATGGCATGGAAACACTTTAATTTCTTTAAATATAATGTGTATGAAATCTGAGATATAATCTACTTAGATGTATAAATTGTATAAAAACAATACTATTTTTTTTTACTAGATCTGTAAATATAATAAGGATACAATAAAGAGATGCAAATATGCAAATATGATAAACTCCCCATGTTGTGGGCATCAGCTAAACATTTTGTAGCCTTTGAAAATTTCTTAGGGTACTGAGAAGTTAAGTAATTTGTGCAGTGGCATAGAGCCAGTATGTGCCAGAGGTTGTATTTGAACCTAAGCCTTCCTGTCTGAAAGAATAGCTCAGTCTCCACTACAGTACAATGAATCTCCCTAGATAAGGCATTTAAACTCTTAGTGCTCTATGCAACTGTCTAATTAAGTCTCTTTTCCATACTTGGCCTTAATTTGTCATTAGTGTTACAATCTTTAGGGGAGCTACAGAACAACTGAGGCATAGATAAGGATATCTTTTGGACTTCATTTCTATCTTCAATTGTGTTTGGGAAAATGACACCTTACCATGGCTTTGTCACAACAAACTGAGTTGCTAACACTGGTTGCTTAAAGTTGGCAGCTTCTAGGTTCACCAAGCCATCTTTCCCTGCTTTTCTTTTATTCTTTCCATCCCACTGTTAAAGCAGACAATTTGCAAGCATAATTTAAGCAAGATCCTATTAATCTGGAGTTTACTTTTATTTCTGAAAAGATCTCTGATGATTTTTGAGTTTGGGGGATGAATTTGGTTTTGAGTTTATAAATAAAACACAGAGCAGAGTCAATGCTTGAAGCAAAATTTATTTTATATTAGTACATTTATGAATTATGAATTTTCTCTTGCTAAATTATTAGTTCAAGAAACATAAAACAATGCACTATAAAAGAGAGTATATCTAAGCTTATGTGGTGAAATATTTCATTAATAGGCTACAAACAGAGTTTAGGATAAAAACAAAATGACAACAATTCAATGCTAAATCTAGGAAGCTACTTTAACCTTGATTTCTACTTCAGAACCAAACATTTCTCTATTCACTTTTGCTGGTTCCCAAATTCAAAGATTGAGACATCACAATGATCCTCCAGAATGCCCAGCTTGCCCTTTATGATCAACCTCTTGTCAACAAGAGGCTCTTCCTATTCAGTGCAATAACTAATTAATTTTTCTACTAGCCTGTAAAAGAAATGTATTTATATTTAAACTGAACCCTTTAGGCAAGAAATTCACAGATAATAGAAAGTGTCATGGACATGAAACAAGAATATCTGGACTGTCATTTAGTATCTGTTATGTTGGGGAGTTAGGTGGTTCAGTGGATAGAATATTGGGCCCTGAGTAAGGAAGATTTATCTTCCTGAATTCAAATCTTGCCTCAGATATATACCAGCTGTGTGATCCTGCACAAGTCCCTTAACTCTATGTGCCTTAGTTTCCTTATTTGTAAAATGAACTGAGGAAAGAAATGGCAAACTGTAATGTTCGGGTTAGTTTTCTGGAAGTCCTCTGGAAGGGCCTTGGTCTCAGCAGGATAGATACCTGATAAGAATAGAGTTATTGTCTCTTAGACAGTCTGTGTCTGTCATAGTCTCTGTGTCTGTCATAATCTGACCCAGTCTCCTCCAGCAGTCTGCCAATCTGCCAGTTAAAACCAGTCTCCCTCTGAATCTGACTTTGTTCCCAATTTAAATACCCCATTACTATTACATCATTACAGTATACTGAATATGTGTGAACTAGAGAACCATTACATCACCATGCTAATTACTAAGTATATATGTAAACTAGAGAACAATCATCACATCAATTCCACTGTATTAGCACCTTGTTTCAAGTATACTTGTCCAGAGTTCTGGCGCTCTACAGCAAACCACTCCAGTATTTTTTGCCAAAAAAACTCCAAACAGGATCACAAAGAGGTTGAAATGATTGAACACCAATAACATCAAGTATGTACTATTTGTATGACTGGGTAAGTCTTTCAACCTTCCTTGGTTTCATCTGCAAAAGAAGCATCATGGGTCAGATGATTTCTACTATCCCTTCCAGATCTCAATTCCAAATTTGTGTCACCATCTCCATATATTTTATGATTTCACTGTCTGTGGTCATATCACTTCTCAGGCTTTGTATTTCTAAGTTGAAGAGGACAAATTTAATTATTCTAGCAGCATGTCTTTATTTGAAAGCTCTGTCAGCTCCATGACCTCTTTAAGTTTTCCTTTTCTGAGTTTTATTTCTTGAAATGTAGACACATCACAATTTATAGAGATTGGGTTGTGAATTAGAAAATTGACATTTCAGTTCTATGTCACTAACTCATTATGTACCATTGGACTAATCATAGAATAATAAAATCTCAGAATTGGAAGGGGCCACATTATTTAACCTATAGCTGAATGAAAATATTTTCCCCACATACATGACAATTTGTTGTAAAGTCTTCCTTTGAATACCATCACTAAAGTAAAAACCATCCCATCCTGAGGCAGCCCACTATATTTTTAGATAACTCTACACATTAGGAAGTTTGTTTTACCTGAAACCTAAACCTGCTTCTTTGCAATTTCTATGCAATGCTGTTAGGCAGTTATATTATTATCTGAAGCCATGCAGAATGAGCCAAATCTCCTATTTCACATGTTTACTTTTCAAATACTTGAAGTCTCTCCCTTTACTCTAAAATAAACATCAATAATTATGTCTGGGACAAAAGTATTTACCAGGTCTGTTTGGTCTTTTATATAATGCAATGAACAACAATCAATCATAATAATTTATTAAGCTAACATTATGTGCCAAATATTTTCTAGACACCATAGATACATACAGAAAAGTGAACCAACTTTTTACATCAAGGAGCTTACCATCCACTGAACAGAGATACATAAAAAAGATTTTGTAAAAATAGATACAAGATAATTTTGGAGGAAAAAGTATGAGTTCTTTTTGAGTACATTTGATTTGAGATGCCTTTGAATCATCCAATTTTCTATGTCCAATAAGTAGTTAATATTGCATAGTGACTGGATAAAACTCAGGAAAGAGACTAGGACTATTTCTAGACTTATGGTAAAATCATGACTTATTACCTTTAAGACTGTGAGAAACTTATGTAAATTTTCTGTTCCTCTATTTCTTCATCTATCAAATAAGTTAGCACACTGTCTACCTTATATCATTGTGATAAAAGTGCCTTATAAATCTTAAGGTATTTTATATATATGTATATATATATATATATATATATATATATATAAACATATATGCATTGTTATTCATTCTCTTAGTTTATAACTTTGATTCTATTAAATTTGAGCATTATATAGCTTTTTCAATTATTCATTTGATTTGGGGCTTCATTTCTGAACAAAAATAAAGATTTTGCTAAGAGGATGGATGAAAGGGGGAGATGATAACAATTAATCAACATTTATAAAGTTCCTACTATGTGTGGAGTGCTGGGATAAAAAGAAGCCAAAAGATAAACATTGCCCTCAAAGAGTTTAGAATATAATGGAAGAGACAATATGAAAACAAATATATACAAAATAAGCTATATGCAGGATAAGTAGGAAATATATAATGAAGAAAGACTTTAGGATTGAGAGGGATTCGGGGAATCTTCTTGTAAAAAGTGGATTTTAGTTGAGATGTGAAGGGAAAAGAATGCAAAAATAGGAAAACTGAACTTTACTAAACAGGATTTTTCCTTAATACCAAAGGTGATATTGGTGGCTATAATTACTTCAAATAGAATCTTGGTAATACTTTATGAGGGAAGTACAATATTTTCTGTTATTTTCAGAATGCTTTCCTCATCCTCTCCCATTATCTACTGACCATTTTGGATTCATGAGGACAATAAACCAATGCTTTTTGTGGGATATAGTCCACCATTAATTTCATATTCCATTCGTGGTCCACATGAGGATAATGTACATATTATTCTATAATTATTATCTGGATTTTGACTCCCATGTCTTTATTCAGATGTCATCTCATCAGTGTGAGGACCTTTTCCAAGTGCTACAGACCCTAAAGCATCTTATACTCTGATTATTTTCTCTTTCTTCTGTTTTGGAGACTTCTTCTCTTTCTTTTGAATCTTATGTGGCATTTGGATTGTGGAATTTATATCCTTCCTTCTTACTACATAACTAGTGACTTTATCAGTCATAAAGGTCCTTATGTCTTTTGTGCCATGACACAAAAATGACACAGTAAATTGCTACCCATAATGTGGGAAAATTTTTTCTTTAAACATATTATCTTACAATTATACATAAAGAAATCCAAGATCAGATTTTAGCAAGTTAGAATTTCTTCTCACTTTCACAAAAGTTTCAAGATTTTGTTTTCTACTTAAACTACTGTATTATTTTGAAGTATAAAGTATTAGAGCCAGAGGGAATGTCAGGTCTCATATAGTCCATCAACCATATATCTCATTCACAAATTGGCCCAACAAAGTTCCTTTATCCATAGTAAATTTAAAAAAATTCTTACCAAGCAAAAACCTCCAAGATGATTCATACCATTTCTATAATTTCTGTTTTAAAAGGTGCATGCACATTAAAAATGTACTAATTAAAATCCATGTTCTACTTATTGAGAAAACCTGTCATGATCTGAATAGTAGAAAACATAAGCTGATGCTTTCCTGCTTGAATAAATTAGACATTGTATTGATCTGCTGATATTTTTATGGGACAAAATAAATACCTTTTTTTCAGGATTTGAAATGCAGAAAGATTCTGCAGTAGGAATATCATGCTGATGTGGATATTATGCCTAAGAGATGCTTCCAAGATCAGGAATCAAAAGGTCCCCTTGCCTTTCTTATTGCATCAACTCTGTAATAAATATTGGTGATATTGGAATTTAAAAAAAAAACATTCTTTTCCTGCCCATCAAATGAGAATTTAAAAGTAGTATCTTAAATATTCCTACAATACAGACACTGGCATTTAAAAGCACAGAAATACACCAGAATAGAATGATGTAGGAACGCCATAGAACAAGAGGAAGCATAAATAAATATAGGCTTTCTCCAAAGAAGGAAACAGTTCCAATAGAAAGCATGATGCTATATGGTTCTTTCAAACTAGTCAAGATTTTATTTTCTTTTAATTTTTTTGAATTTTTTTGTAATATTTTATTTAAAATTTTTGTATCCGTGTCCATTTAAGACATTTGTTTATCATTTTCTTTAAAAATTAAAAAAACTTCTCTCTAGTTTATTATTGATCATATATCTGTTTCATAAAAGTAATTTTATAGGATCCTTGACTTTGCTATTTTTTCAAACAGTTTATATAATTAATTCTTCTTTGAATATTTGAGAAAATTAATTTTTAATACATCTGATCTTGTAGTTTTATACTTTCAGAAGTTCATTTATGACTTATTCAATTTCTTTCTCTGAGATTCAGTTGTTAAAACTATTTGTTTCTTGTTCTATTAATTTGGTTACTTTGTGGGTTTTTTTTAAATTTTTTTAATTATATATATATATATATATATATGTATATTTTATAATATTATCCCTTGTATTCATTTTTCCAAATTACCCCCCCTCCCTCTATTCCCTCCCCCCGATGACAGGCAATACCATACATTTTACATGTGTTACAATATAGTCTAGGTACAATACATGTGTGTGAATATCATTTTCTTGTTGCACAATAAACATTAGAATCCGAAGGTACATGCAACCTGGGCAGACAGATATTAGTGCTAACAATTTACATTAACTTCCCAGTGTTTCTTCTCTGGGTGTAGCTACCTCTGTCCATCATTGATCAACTGGAAGTGAGTTGGATCTTCTTTATGCTGAAGATTTCCACTTCCATCAGAATACATCCTCATACAGTATTGTTGTTGAAGTGTACAGTGATCTTCTGGTTCTGCTCATTTCACTCAGCATCAGTTGACCTAAGTCTCTCCAGGCCTCTCTGTATTCCTCCTGCTGGTCATTTCTTACAGAGCAATAATATTCCATAACCTTCATATACCACAATTTACCCAACCATTCTCCAACTGATGGACATCCATTCAACTTCCAGTTTCTAGCTACAACAAAAAGAGCTGCCACAAACATTTTGGCACATATATGTTTCTTTCCGCTCTTTAGTATTTCTTTGGGATATAATCCCAGTAGTAGCGCTGCTGGGTCAAAGGGTATGCACAGTTTGATAACTTTTTGGGCATAATTCCAGATTGCTCTCCAGAATGGCTGGATTCTTTCGCAACTCCACCAGCAATGTATTAGTGTCCCAATTTCCCCACATCGCCTCCAACATTTGTCATTATTTGTTCCTGTCATCTTAGCCAATCTGACAGGTGTGTAGTGGTATCTCAGAGTGGTCTTAATTTGCATTTCTCTGATCAGTAGTGATTTGGAACACTCTTTCATGTGAGTGGATATAGTTTCAATTTCTTCCTCTGAGAATTGTCTGTTCATATCCTTTGACCATTTATCAATTGGAGAATGGTTCGGTTTCTTATAAATTATGGTCAGTTCTCTATATATTTTGGAAATGAGACCTTTGTCAGAACCTTTGTTTTTAAAAATATTTTCCCAATTTGTTACTTCCCTTCTAATCTTGTTTGCATTAGTATTATTTGTACAGAAACTTTTTAGTTTGATGTAATCAAAATCTTCTATTTTGTGATCAATAATGATCTCTAGTTCTCCTCTGGTCATAAATTCCTTCCTCCTCCACAAGTCTGAGAGGTAGATTATGCTCTGTTCCTCTAATCTATTTATTATCTCCCTCTTTATGCCTAAATCATGGACCCAAGATCTTATCTTGGTATATGGTGTTAAGTGTGGATCCATATCTAATTTCTGCCATACTAATTTCCAGTTTTCCCAACAGTTTTTTCCGAATAATGAATTTTTATCCCTAATGTTGGAATCTTTGGGTTTGTCAAAGATTAGATTGCTATAGATGTACCCTTTTTTGTCCTTTGTATCTAATCTGTTCCACTGATCTACCGGTCTATTTCGTAGCCAATACCAAATGGTTTTGGTGACTGCTGCTATATAATATAGCTTTAGATCAGGTACTCTTAGACCACCTTCCTCTGAGTTTTTTTTCATTAGTTCCCTTGCAATTCTTGACCTTTTATTCTTCCATATGAATTTTGTTGTTATTTTTTCTAGGTCATTGAAATAGTTTCTTGGGAGTCTGATCGGTATAGCACTAAATAAATAGATTAGTTTGGGGAGTATTGTCATCTTTATTATATTCGCTCGGCCTATCCAAGAGCACTGAATGTCTTTCCAATTATTTAAATCTGATTTTATTTTTGTGGCAAGTGTTTTGTAATTTTTCTCATATAATTCCTGACTTTTCATTGGTAGATGGATTCCCAAATATTTTATACTCTCAACATTTGTTTGGAATCGAATTTCTCTTTGTATGTCTTGCTGTTGCATTTTGTTAGTGATATATAAAAATGCCGAGGATTTATGTGGATTTATTTTGTATCCTGCCACTTTGCTGAAATTTTGAATTATTTCTAGTAGCTTTTTAAGCAGAGTCTTTGGGGTTCTCTAAGTATACCATCATGTCATCTACAAAAAGTGATAGTTTAATTTCCTCATTTCCTACTCTAATTCCTTGAATCTCTTTCTCGGCTCTTATTGCCGAGGCTAGCGTTTCTAGTACTATATTGAATAGTAATGGTGATAGTGGGCAACCTTGTTTCACTCCTGATTTTACTGGGAAAGGTTGCAGTTTATTTCTATTGCATATTATGCTTACTGAAGATCTTAAATATATGCTCCTGATTATTCTAAGGAATAGTCCATTTATTCCTATACTCTCAAGAGTTTTTAGTAGGAATGGATATTGGATATTGTCAAATGCTTTTTCTGCATCTATTGAGATGATCATATGGTTCTTATTAATTTGATTATTAATATGGTCAATTATATTAATAGTTTTCCTAATATTAAACCAGCCCTGCATTCCTGGAATAAATCCTACTTGATCATAGTGTATTATCTTGGAGATGATTTTCTGAAGTCTTTTTGCTAATATCTTATTTAAGATTTTAGCATCAATATTCATTAAGGAGATTGGTCTATAATTTTCTTTCTCAGTTTTCGATCTACCAGGTTTAGGTATCAGTACCATGTCTGTGTCATAAAAGGAGTTTGGTAGGACTCCTTCATCCCCTATTTTTTCAAATAATTTATATAACATTGGGGCTAATTGTTCTTTAAATGTTTGGTAGAATTCACATGTGAATCCATCTGGCCCTGGGGATTTTTTCCTGGGGAGTTGATTAATAGCTTGTTCTATTTCTTTTTCTGAAATGGGACTATTTAAGCAATTTATCTCCTCCTCTGTTAATCTAGGGAGCCTATATTTTTGGAGGAAGTCATCCATTTCACTTAAATTATCAAACTTATTGGCATAAAGTTGGGCAAAGTAACTCCTTATTATTTCTCTAATTTCCTCTTCATTGGTGGAAAGATCCCCCTTTTCATTTGTAAGACTATCAATTTGATTTTCCTCTTTCTTTTTTTTGATTAAATTTACCAAAGGTTTATCTATTTTATTGGCTTTTTCATAAAACCAACTCTTGGTTTTATTTATTAATTTAATAGTATTTTTACTTTCAATTTTATTGATTTCTCCTTTTAATTTTTGTATTTCAAGTTTAATTTTTGGTTGGGGGTTTATAATTTGGTCTTTTTCTAGCCTTTTAAGTTGTAAGCCCAATTCGTTAATCTTCTCTTTCTCAATTTTCTTCAAATAAGCCTCTAAAGATATAAAATTTCCCCTTATTACTGCTTTAGCTGCATCCCAAAGATTTTGATATGATGTCTCATCATTATCATTATCTTGGGTGAAATTGTTAATTGTTTCTATAATTTGCTCTTTCACCCAGTCATTCTTTAAGATGAGATTATTCAGTTTCCAATTACTTTTTGTTCTATTTACCCCTAACTTTTTACTGAATGTAGCTTTTATTGCATTGTGATCTGAGAAGAAGGCATTTATTATTTCTGCCTTCCTACATTTAATTTTGAGATCTTTATGTCCTAATATATGGTCAATTTTTGTATAGGATCCATGAACTGCTGAGAAGAAAGTATATTCCTTCCTATTGCCATTCAGTTTTCTCCAAAGGTCTATCATACCTAGTTTTTCTAATATTCTATTTACTTTTTTAATTTCTTTCTTGTTTGTTTTGTGGTTTGATTTGTCTAAATCTGGGAGTGCAAGGTTGAGATCTCCCACTATTATAGTTTTACTGTCTATTTCTTCTTGCAATTCTCTTAACTTTTCCTTTAGAAAGTTAGATGCTATACCACTTGGTGCATACATGTTTAGTATTGATATGGCTTCATTATTTATGCTACCTTTCAGCAGGATATAGTTTCCTTCCTTATCTTTTTTAAGGAGATCTACTTCTGCTTTTGCTTGATCTGAGATAAGGATAGCTACCCCTGCTTTTTTGGCTTTACCTGAAGCATAATAGGCTCTGTTCCAACCTTTTACCTTTACTCTGTATGTATCTCCCTGCTTTAAGTGTGTTTCCTGTAGACAACATATTGTAGGGTTCTGCTTTTTGATCCAATCTGCTATCCGTCTCCGTTTGATGGGATCGTTCATCCCATTTACATTTACAGTTAAAATTACTAATTCTGTATTTCCTGCCATCCTATTATCCCCAGATTATACTTTTTTCCCTTGACCCCCCTGATCCCCCTCCCCGATATTTAATTTACAGACCTCCCTTGTGACGCGCAACCCTCCCTCTTTTTTTTTTTTTAGGATCCCTCCCCCCTCCCTCCAAGTCCCTTCACTTATTCTCCTTTTCCTTTCCCCTTTTCCTCTCCCCCCTTTTAATGAGGTGAGAGAAAATTCTCTGAAAAACAAATATGTTAATTATTTACTCTTTGAGCCTCTCCTGATGAGAGTAAGATTCACACAATGATTCTCCCCCTCACTAAGTTCCCTCAGATATGGTGTATTTTCTATGCCTCTTCCTGGGATGTAGTTTCCCTCTTTTTATCACTCCTTCCCCTTTTTCTGAACCGACCTCCTTCCCTTTACTACACCCCGCTTTTTTTCTTTTATATCAGTAAAATCAAATTATCATTGAGAATTTTTTATATACCCACAACAGAGTTACAGTTCTCAAGGGTTCTGTGTACCTTTTTCTGTTTCTCTTCAGTCTTGTGGATGTAGATCAAATTTTTTGTTTAAGTCTGTTTTTTTTCTTAGAAACATATAGAATTCCTCTGTTTCATTGAATGACCATCTTCTTCCATGGAAAAAGATGCTAAACTTAGCTGGGTAGTTCATTCTTGGTTGCAGTCCTTGATCTTTTGCCTTACGGAATATCAGGTTCCAGTCCCTTCTATCTTTTAATGTGGAGGCAGCCAGATCTTGGGTGACCCTTATTGTGGCACCTTGGTATTTAAATTGTTTTTTTCTAGCTGCTTGCAGGATTTTCTCCTTTGTGTGGTAATTCTGCAGCTTATCCACTATATTCCGTGGTGTTCTTTTTTTAGGGTCTATTTCAGAAGGAGTTCGATGAATTCTTTCCACATCTACTTTCCCTTCTGTTTCTATTATCTCTGGACAGTTCTCTTTGATAATTTCCTGTAAAATAGAATCTAGGCTCTTTTTTTGGTCATAGTTTTCTGGAAGTTCAATAATCCGCAGATTATCTCTCCTAGATCTATTTTCCAGGTCTATAGATTTTCCCAGTAAGTATTTGACGTTGTTCTCCAGCTTCTCATTTTTTTTGTTTTGTTTGACTGATTCTTGGGTTCTCTGTGAATCATTCATTTCTATTTGTTCCATCCTGACTTTTAAGGAGTTATTTTCTTCTTTCACAGTTTTTAGTTCTTTTTGTAAATGCCCAATTTCGTTTTTAAATGAATTATTTTGCTCTATTGAATTTTTTCCATTTCCCTAATTTTTTTTGAGAATTATTTTCTTTTTCCAATTCAGAAATTCTATTTTATTGAGACTTTTTTATCTTTTCCAATTCAGAAATCCTACTTTCCTGTGTTTTTTTTTAACCTTTTCTAATTCATAAATTTTGTTTCCCTGCATCTCCTGTGAATTCTTTATTTTTTCCAACTCCAATTTCAGGACGTTGTTATTCTCTATCATAGTTTCCCTTTCCTTTCCCCATTTTTCTTCAATCTCCCTCAATTTTTTAAGAGTTTCTTCTAGGAGAGAGTTATGTGATGGGGGGCAGGAATCGTTCCCCTTTATGTTGTTATCTGCTGTCTCTCTGCTGTTAACTTCCTCGGGGTTGGATACCCGCTCTTTCTCTATATAGAAGGAATCTATGGTTTTTCTAGCTTTTTTGCTCATATTTAAAAAAATCTTTTGGGGTCTGTCCCTGGGGTAGGAAATTATTTACTTCTTTACCAGCTTCCTCCCAGACCAGATGGATGCAGAGGCTCCTGTGCCTGAGCTAAGATAGAGTTCTGGGAGAGAGTTCCCCACCCCCTCCTTGGAAGTGCCTCAGAGGTGATTAGCACTACTGTGCTTCGAGGGCATAGAATAGTAAAGACAGCACAAAGCCCAGCCTATGTGTCCGGGTGGGGAGTGGATGTCTGCAGCAGGCGACGTGAAAAGCCCCTGTGCTCAAACTGGAAGTGTCTGCCAGAAACCGCAGTTCCTAGTTCAAAGGTTCCGCTTCTCTGGGACTTCCTGGAGCTGAGTTCCACTCCCTCCAGCTAAGCTAGGCAGTGTGTGTTGCCTTGGGCCGTATCCACCCACTTGTCAATCTCTTAACTATTCTCAGGAGGTAGCTGAGGCCACACCCCCTGGTGCCGAGATCTGCTGAGTCACCTCCAGGGTCCGGGGAAAATCTAATCTGATTTTAAAATATTTTGGCTTTCTCTTCTGAACTGCTAAATAATTAGCAGAGAAGAGCTAACAGCCTGTGCCAAATTCCTTTACCTCAGTGGCTTCTCTGATCCCAGAGCCCCTCCCAGCGCAATGGGCGCAGTGTGCCCCTACCCCACCATCTGTGCTGGTCTTTCTTATTCCTCCCCTGAGAACTGACCTTTCCTGTTGAAACTCCAGATTCTCTTCAGCTGGTAAGTCGTGCTTCCAGTCCTTGTGGTATCTGTCAGTCCTGAGCTAATTCTGAGACTTAATTTATCTAATTGGTTGTGAGGGAGTGAGGACGTTCACAGAGACGTGTGTTTCTTCTCTGCCATCTTGGCTCCGCCTACTTTGTGTTTTTATAAATATTTATTTATGACATTTAAAAATAAGATGTTTTTTATTTGTTTTATTGGTACTCAAGTGGGCAAGTTAATTTTTAATAAAATATTTTATTTCTTCAAAAAAATTTTTTCTGAATTTTGAGCTTAAATGAAAACAATATTTTTATATACACAGAACAACATAAAATAGGATTCAAAATAAAACCATGATTTTCCATTTTGCACAATTTATCTTTTGTTGAAAAAACTATGTAGGGAGCAGCTAGATGGCATAGTCGATAGAGCACTGACCCTGAAGTCAGGAAGACCTGAGTTCCGATTTGGCCTCAGACACTTCCTGTGTCTCTGTGACTCTGGGCAAATAACTTCAATTGCCTCAGGGAAAAAAAAAAAAAGAAGAAAAAAAAACTATGTAATACACTACACATTGTTTTTAAAGCTAACCGGCTTTTCTGTGCTTTCTTCCAAGTTTTCTTCTATCTCTGTTGGGCACTTTTTAATTTTTTTTCTCCCTTTATCTCCACCCAACTATAGAGAAGGCTGTCATTAAACCTATATATATATATATATATATATATATATATATAAATATGTGTGTGTGTGTGTGTAAATGTGTATGTAGACACATAAACACACATCATACCATAATATACACTTCTGTTTCTTGGTTCTTTTTCTCAATATGAACATCATCTTCCTTCATGGGTCTTTTTACTGATATAAATCCCAGTTAGTCACAATATATAACCTTTGAAATATATTATTTTAGTTTCCTAATATTCTATTTATATTCATATAAACTGATGAAATTTCTTTCTCTGTTTTTATTCTTCCTGATTTAAGTATCAGTACCATATTTGTTTTATAAAAACAATTTGGTAGGACTCCTTTGTCTATTATTCCAAATAATTCATTTAATACTGGAATTAGTTGGAATTTAATGTTTGGAAGAATTCACTTATAAATCCATCTGGTTCTGATATTTTTTCTTAGGAAACTCATTCATGACCTGTTCAATTTATTTTTCTAAAATGGGTTTATTATATAGACATTCTATTTTTTCTTCTGTTAACTTAGACAGTTCATATTTTTTCTTAATATTCTTTCATTTAACTTAAATTGCTAAATTTATTGGCTTTTGTAGGCAAAATAATTCTTTGTAATTTATTTGATTTCATCTTCTTTACTACTATATTCACCCTTTTCTTTTTTGATTCTATTTAATTTTTCCCCAATTACATGTTGTAAAGGTCCGGTTGTCTCTAAGTTATCCTTCCAGACTGCTGTCTTAATTCATTCTCCCAGCCTCCACTAACTCCTTGCCCTACTGCCTTCCTCTTTTATCCCAGCAGAGATTGGGCTAGTGAGAACTCAACGGGGCTTGTGAGAAACACTTCATCTAAGGAACTTGCTCCCTCTAAAGATGCACACTCCTTTAAATATATAAACTCTCCCTCAGAATTCCAAAGGTGTAAACTCTCTTTAAAGGCCTGAACCAAAGGTGTTAATTCTGAGTTAGAGAATTGTTTAGACAACCTGAGTTCTCACCTTGTAATCCAAACATCATGTCAAGACAATTTTTTTACGTTCATTTTTCTTTTCTTTTTTTTTTTGGGGGGGGGGCAATTGAGGTTAATGGGGTTAAGTTAATTGCCCAGGGTCACACAGCTAGGAAGTATTTAGTGTCTGAGGTCAAATTTGAACTGAGGTCCTCCTGACTTTAGGCCTGGTATTCTTTGCACTACCTAGCTTCCCCTTGTAGGTTTTTCTTTCTTTCTTTTTGTTTGTGGTAGCATTCATTTTTTTTTAATTTTATTTTTATTTTTTATTCATTTTTCCAAATTGTCCCCTCCCTCCCTCCACTCGCTCCCCCCATGACAGGTAATCCCATACATTTTACATGTGTTACAATATAACCTAGATACAATATATGTGTGTAAATACCATTTTCTTGTTGCACATTAATTATTAGCTTCCGAAGGTATAAGTAACCTGGGTAGATAGACAGTAGTGCTAACAATTTACATTCACTTCCCAGTGTTCCTTCTCTGGGTGTAGTTATTTCTGTCCATCATTGATCAATTGGAAGTGAGTTGGATCTTCTTTATGTTGAAGATTTCCACTTCCAACAGAATACATCCTCATACATTATTATTGTTGAAGTGTATAGTGATCTTCTGGTTCTGCTCATTTCACTCAGCATCAGTTGATGTAAGTCTCTCCAAGCCTCTCTGTATTCCTCCTGCTGGTGATTTCTTACAGAGCAATAATATTCCATAACCTTCATATACCATAATTTACCCAACCATTCTCCAATTGATGGACATCCACTCAACTTCCAGTTTCTAGCTACAACAAAAAGAGCTACCACAAACATTTTGGCACATACAGGTCCCTTTCCGCTCTTTAGTATTTCTTTGGGATATAATCCTAATAACAGCAATGCTGGGTCAAATGGTATGCACAGTTTGATAACTTTTTGGGCATAGTTCCAAATTGCTCTCCAGGATGGCTGGATTCTTTCACAACTCTACCAACAATGTATCAGTGTCCCAGTTTTCCCACATCCCCTCCAACATTCATCATTATTTGTTCCTGTCATCTTAGCCAATCTGACAGGTGTGTATTGGTATCACAGAGTTGTCTTAATTTGCATTTCTCTGATCAGTAGTGATTTGGAACACTCTTTCATATGAGTGGAAATAGTTTCAATTTCAACATCTGAGAATTGTCTGTTCATATCCCTTGACCATTTATCAATTGGAGAATGGTTTGTTTTCCTATAAATTAGGGTCAGTTCTCTATATATTTTGGAAATGAGACCTTTGTCAGAACCTTAACTTTTAAAAATATTTTCCCAATTTGTTACTTCCCTTCTAATCTTGTTTGCATTAGTATTGTTTGTACAGAAACTTTTTAGTTTGATGTAATCAAAATCTTCTATTTTGTGATCAATAATGATCTTTAGTTCTCCTCTGGTCATAAATTCCTTCCTCCTCCACAGGTCTGAGAGGTAGACTATTCTCTTCCTCTAATCTATTTATTATCTCATTCTTTATGCCTAAATCATGGACCCATTTTCATCTTATCTTGGTATATGGTGTTAAGTGTGGATCCATATCTAATTTCTGCCATACTAATTTCCAGTTTTTCCAACAGTTTTTTCCAAATAATGAATTTTTGTCCCTAATGTTGGTATCTTTGGGTTTGTCAAAGATTAGATTGCTATAGATGTACCCTTTTTTGTCCTTTGTATCTAATCTGTTCCACTGATCGACTGGTCTATTTCTTAGCTAATACCAAATGGTTTTGGTGACTGCTGCTATATAATATAGCTTTAGATCAGGTACTCCTAGACCACCTTCATCTGACTTTTTTTTTTCATTAGTTCCCTTGCAATTCTCGACCTTTTTTTTATTCTTCCATATGAATTTTGTTGTTATTTTTTCTAGGTCATTAAAATAGTTTCTTGGGAGTCTGATTGGTATAGCACTAAATAAATAGATTAGTTTGGGGAGTATTGTCATCTTTATTATATTTGCTCGGCCTATCCAAGAGCACTGAATGTCTTTCCAATTTTTTAAATCTGACTTTAGTTTTGTGGCAAGTGTTTTGTAATTTTTCTCATATAATTCCTGACTATTCTTTGGTATATGGATTCCCAAATACTTTATACTCTCAACATTTGTTTGGAATGGAATTTCTCTTTGTATCTCTTGCTGTTGCATTTTGTTGGTGATATATAAGAATGCTGAGGATTTTTGTGGATTTATTTTGTATCCTGCCACTTTACTAAAATTCTGAATTATTTCTAATAGCTTTTTAGCAGAGTCTTTGGGGTTCTCTAAGTATACCATCATGTCATCTGCAAAGAGTGATAGTTTGATTTCCTCATTTCCTACTCTAATTCCTTGAATCTCTTTCTCGGCTCTTATTGCCGAGGCTAGCGTTTCTAGTACTATATTGAATAGTAATGGTGATAGTGGGCAACCTTGTTTCACTCCTGATCTTACTGGGAAAGGTTCTAGTTTATCTCCATTGCATATTATGCTTACTGACAGTCTTAAATATATGCTTCTGATTATTCTAAGGAATAGTCCATTTATTCCTATACTCTCAAGCGTTTTTAGTAGGAATGGATGTTGGATTTTATCAAATACTTTTTCTGCATCTACTGAGATGATCATATGATTTTTATTAATTTGATTATTAATATGCTCTATTATACTAATAGTTTTCCTAATATTAAATCAGCCCTGCATTCCTGGTACAAATCCTACTTGATCACAGTGTATTATCCTGGGGATGATTTTCTGAAGTCTTTTTGCTAATATCTTATTTAAGATTTTAGCATCAATATTCATTAAGGAAATCGGTCTATAATTTTCTTTCTCAGTTTTCGATCTACCTGGTTTAGGTATCAGTACCAGTGTCATAAAAGGAGTTTGGCAGGACTCCTTCATCCCCTATTTTATTCCAATAGTTTATATAACATTGGGGCTAATTGTTCTTTAAATGTTTGGTAGAATTCACAAGTAAATCCATCTGATCCTGGGGATTTTTTCCTGGGGAGTTGATTAATAGCTTGTTCTATTTTCTATTTCTGAAATAGGACTATTTAAGCAATATATCTCTTGCTCTGTTAATCTAGGAAGCCTATATTTTTGGAGGAAGTCATCCATTTCACTTAAGTTATCAAACTTATTGGCATAAAGTTGGGCAAAGTAACTCCTTATTACTTCTCTAATTTCCTCTTCATTGGTGGAAAGATCCCCCTTTTCATTTGTAAGACTAACAATTTGATTTTCCTCTTTCCTTTTTCTGCTCAGATTTACCAAAGGGTTATCTATTTTATTGGCTTTTTCATAAAGCCAACTCTAGGTTTTATTTATTAATTCAATAGTTTTTTTTTTTACTTTCAATATTATTGATTTCTCCTTTTAATTTTAGTATTTCAAGTTTAATTTTTGGTTGGGGGTTTTTAATTTGGTCTTTTTTAGCTTTTTAAGTTCCAGGCCCAATTCATTAATCTTCTCTTTCTCTATCTTATTTAAATAAGCCTCTAAAGATATAAAATTTCCACTTATTATCGCTTTAGCTGCATCCCACAGATTTTGGTATGATATCTCATCATTGTCATTATCTTGGGTGAAATTATTAATTGTTTCTATAATTTGCTGTTTCACCCAGTCATTCTTTAAGATGAGATTATTCAGTTTCCAATTACTTTTTGATCTTTTTACCCCTAACTTCTTACTGAATGTAGCTTTTATTGCATTGTGTCTGAAAAGAAGGCATTTATTATTTCTGCCTTCCTACATTTAATTTTGAGATCTTTATGTCCTAATATATGGTCAATTTTTGTATAGGATCCATGAACTGCTGAGAAGAAAGTATATTCCTTTCTATCATCATTCAGTTTTCTCCAAAGGTCTATCATACCTAGTTTTTCTAATGTTCTATTTACTTTTTAATTTCTTTCTCATTTGTTTTGTGGCTTTATCTGTCTAAATCTGAGAGTGCAAGTTTGAGATCTCCCACTATTATAGTTTTATTGTATATTTCTTTTTGCAAATCTCTTAACTTTTCCTTTAGAAAGTTAGATGCTATACCACTTGGTGCATATACTGCATATATATGGCTTCATTGTTTATGCTACTTTTTAGCATGATACAGTTTCCTTCCTTATCTCTTTTAATTGGATCAATTTCTGCTTTTGCTTGATCTGAGGTAAGGATGGCTACCCCTGCTTTTTTTTTTTTTACCTGAAGCATAATAGATTCTGCTCTATCCTTTTACCTTTACTCTGTATGTATCTCCCTGCTTTAAGTGTGTTTCCTGTAAACAACATATTGTAGGGCTCTGACTTTTCATCCAGTCTGTTCTCCATCTCTGTTTGATGGGAGAGTTCATCCCATTCACATTTACAATTAAAATGACTAATTCTGTATTTCCTGCCATCATATTATCCCCAGATTATGCTTTTCCCCTTCACTCCCCTGAACCCCTTCCCCAATATTTAATTTATAGACCCCACTTGTGATGTGCAGCCCTCCCTTTTTTTAATATCCCTCCTCCTTCCTTCCAAGTCCCTTCCCTTATTCCCCTTTTCCTTTTGCCTTTTCCTCTCCCCCTTTTAATGAGGTGAGAGAGAATTCTCTGAAAAACAAATATGTCAATTATTTACTCTTTGAGCCTCTTCTGATGAGAGTAAGATTCACACAATGTTTCTCCCCCTCTCTAAATTCCCTGAGATATGGTATATTTTCTATGCCCCTTCCTGGGATGTAGTTTCCCTCTTTTTATCATTCTTCCCCCCTTTCCAACACTACCCCCTTCCCTTTACTACTCCTCCCTTTTTTTTAATATCAGTAAAATCAAATTATCCATGTGGACTCTCTATATATCCACAACAGAGATACAGTTCTCAAGGATTCTGTGTACCTTTTTCTGTTTCTCTTCAATCTTGTGGATGTAGATCAAATTTTTTGTTTGTTTTTTTTTTCTTAGAAACATATGGAATTCCTCTGTTTCACTGAATGACCATCTTCTTCCATGGAAAAAAAAGTGATAAACTTAGTTGGGTAGTTTATTCTTGGTTGCAATCCTTGACCTTTTGCCTTTCAGAATATCAGGTTCCAGGCCCTTCGATCATTTAATGTGGAGCCAGCCAGATCTTGAGTGACTCTTATTGTTGCCCCTTGATATTTGAATTGCTTTTTTCTACCTGCTTGCAATATTCTTTCCTTTGTGTGGTGGTTCTGAAGCTTAGCCACAATATTCTGTGGAATTGTTTTTTTTTTTTTTTTTTTTTTTTTTTTTTTTTAGGGTCTTTTTGAGAAGGTGTTTGATGAATTCTTTCCATGCCTATTTTCCCTAATGTTTCTATTATCTCTGGACAGTTCTCTTTGAAGATTTCTTGTAAAATAGAATCTAGCCTCTTTTTTTTGGTCATAGTTTTCAGGAAGTCCAATGATCCTCAGATTATCTGTGCTAGATCTATTTTCCAGGTCTATAGATTTTCCCAGTAAGTATTTGACGTTATTCTTCAGCTTTTCATTTTTTTTTGTTTGTTTGTTTGTTTTGCTTGACTGATTCTTGGGTTCTCAATGAATTACTCATTTCTATTTGTTCCTTCCTGATTTTTAAGGACTTATTTTCTTCATTCACAATTTTTCGTTCTTTTTATATATGACCAATTGAGTTTTTAAATAAATTATTTTGCTCTATTGAATTTTTTTACATTTCCCTAATTTTTTTTAGGGAATTATTTTCTTTTCCAATTCAGAAATCCTATTTTCTTGAGACTTTTTTCTCTTTTCCATTTCAGAAATCCTACTTTCTTGAGAATTTTTTATCTTTTCCAATTCAGAAATCCTACTTTCCTGTGATGTTTTTAACCTTTTCTAATTCACAAATCTTGTTACCCTGAATCTCCTGTTAATTCTTTATTTTTTCCAACTCAAATTTCAGAATGTTTTTATTATATATCATAGCTTCTCTTTCCTTTCCCCATTTTTCTTCAAACTCTCTTAATTTTTTAATAGTTTCTTCTAGGAGAGAGTTATGTGATGGGGGCAGGTATCTACTTCTGAGTTTTTTTTTTTTTTTCTTGAACTTCCCTGTATTTATAATAACCT
Organism: Sminthopsis crassicaudata; assembly: GCF_048593235.1. NCBI lineage: Eukaryota > Metazoa > Chordata > Mammalia > Dasyuromorphia > Dasyuridae > Sminthopsis > Sminthopsis crassicaudata. The sequence continues at coordinate 271,708,077 of NC_133617.1, read as the reverse complement.
TCTATGATCAGATTCTTTTTTGTTCCTTTTCAACCTTTTTGCTCTCTTTTAAATTTGAGCACTGTACTTAACATGTAAGGGACACTGTCTTGGGTACCACAATCCCTGGTTGATTTGGATCTGCACTGAATATTGTCTGAGGCCCACATGGGACCCTTCTCTCTGGTGCTGTGCTGACTGGATAGAGGAAGTGTGTAGTTACTGCTGCTGCAGGTTGTAGGGCTCTGGCAGCTTACTTGGATTTGAGGTGGGGTTCTAGTGCTGATATCTGGTGTGTGCTGAGATTGGTGAGGTGTTTTTATAGTTTACCAATGAAGTGTGGATGCTGGTGGCTGCTTGTGTGTTCAGGGCTACATTGAAAGCAGCAGTGGTGGCTGCCTGTTTGCTTATGCACTCTAAGTATTGGTATCGTTTTAATTTTTGGGGCTACACTGAAACATGCAGAGGTCTGGATGCTGGAGGTTGTCTGTTTGTCCAGGGCTATGCTGAAACACATAACAGTTTTAGAGCTGGACTCTAACTATGCTGAGGGGAATCCTGGTGTTGGTGTTTGCCTGCTCTACTACACTGAGGCTCAGAATCTCCCACTGTTCAGATGGGGCTTGCTGCTGGCTTATTGGTATATTTCCTGTCCTGGATTATGTTTGCTTTTTACTCAAGCCTAACTTTCTAATCGTTCATGTTTCTTGGGCTAAAGGATTGTTTTATCTTGTCTTTTTGCTGGTTCTGCTATTCTGGGATTTGCTTTGGGGTGCTATTTTATGGTTATTTTGAAATGACTGTGGGAGAATTACTGCAATTTAGTACTTACTCTACCGTCTTGGTTCTAGCCTTTTTATTTTTATTTTTAATAACAGTTGCTTGATTTTCTACCTTCTTTTAAAAATCATGTAATTCAGTGATTTTTAGTTTCCCCCCCCCCACCAACTCCTAGTTTTATTTATTAATTCACTAGTTATAGTTCTGGTTTTTATAAAGAATAATTTCATTCATGATTAGGAATACACTAAACCTTTTTTATACCTACCATACATCTTTCTGTAGCCTTTTGGGACACTTATAATTTTTATATTTTAAATTCTGTTTTATTGTGTGTTATCATTTGATGCTGAATAATCTAAGTTAGACACCATTTATAATAATAATAATAATAATGTATTTTTCAAATTTAGGAGAGAATTTAGCATAGTTGATTATACACAACATGTACTTAATAAATATCAATTGATTGAAATAGGTAGTAAAAGTGTTATCTCCATTTTATAGATGAGGAAACTAAGGTTCAGTGTAGCAGAAGCTTTTGCTCACAGTAAATGTTAAGACACTTATAAGACATGAATCTAGCACTCAAACCCAGATGTATTCACCATCATTTCTGTGTCAATTCACTACTCTGTATATTCCTAAAAGCTAAGTCTCATCAAAGTACTCTTTCAAGGCACCATAACATTATTTAATAAAACAATACTTCATTAATTGGAAACAAGGCAAAAAAAATAGTCTTTGAAGTTGATGGATAGGAAGGATGCAATAACTTTAAGAAAGACAATAGGACACCTAATTGGCAAGGGAATAGCAGTTTCTTTGAAATATGTGTTAAGCAATATCAGCTTAATGAGGTTTTCCTATAGAAATTTACTGATTAGCAAACAGGGAATAGATTAAACTCCAGGAGAATATGACTATATATTATTTCCATCATCATCATCAATTAATTTTTTAGAATCCACAAATTGTATGACACTTTGCAATTTCAAAATTATAGAGCGCTAGGCCTCTACTATTTAAAATAAAAAACCCTAATATTGGTAGTTTAAATTTTACATTAAATGTGAATCAAGATTTTACTAAACTGAACTTTTATAGGTCACAATCTGAAAGCAAATCAAGGAAATTACCCAAGAATCTTTCAAAATCATTATATGGACTTATTTATTTTTCATAATAAGTAAATAAAAATTAAGTAGAAAAGCAATTTGAATTTCAAAATTTTGTGCCATATATAATACAAGGAGGCTTTTCTGGAGTAAATATTATTTTAATACAAACTTTTAGGTTGTCTTGTGTGAAGATGGACAATGTGAACTGAAGGATGCTGTAAATCCTTGCCTTCAATGGGCAGCAGTAGAAAAAAAAAATGATTGTGACTCTAGGTCTTCATTTTCTTGCCAAGGACATCATTGCTCTTTGTAACACTTCTTCACCATAACCATGGAAGTATCATTTGTTCCCATAGGAATCACCAAATGTGTGTAATAATTGTTGAGTTTGGCAAAACTTCTGTCATTCCTAGATATACCCTGGGAAGAAAGCAGATTTCTCTCCTGATAAGAACTCAGGTACTCAATTTTTATTTATAAATCAAGGTTTGTGCTAGGATCAGACATGAGGCTGCTGACTAATGACCAGCAATAATCAGCAAATTAGTATAGTGTCTGCACTGACAGCCTCTATTCATAACCTAATGGATGTGTTTAACTGAAGAATTGATGGTGCTCTCATGAGGGACACATGAGACAGTATTTGTTGAGCTTTGGCAAAGTACTGACTTTAGTTGGTCATTGGCTTAACTTCTTTCAGAATTAAGCCAAGATTCATAGAAGAGAAATGAGAAGTAGTTGAAGCAGGAAAAGAGACAGAAACAAGTTAATGTTGCCAGACCTTAACATTGTATAATTATTTGTTGTTGCTGTTGTTGTTGTTGTTGTTGTTGTTGTTGTTGTTGTTGTTGTTTTTTATTTGTTTATTTTTGTTTGGTTTTGTTAGGTAAGGCAGAAGGGTGGAGGGAGTTTGGTGATGGAGAGAAAGGCAAATATTATTGGAATATAAATTTGGGATGTGAATCATGAAGTCTTTGATTTTGAAATTCTATTAAGATATTAATATATTAATTAATATAAGATATACTTACATATTTGAAGATAGATATAGGAAAATTTATTACTAATTATTAATATAATTTGATATTTTTTAAAATTTATTTACTCCTTGTTTCCATTCAGAATACATAAGTAGTCATAGAACTACAAAGAAAAATTGGTGTGTCTGCCTATGGCTGATCATAATGACAAGAACCTATTTACCTCAAGAAAATATTTCAGAATAATATTTCCCTTAAATTATGTGTTCAGTTTTAGGAGGTTTTGTGCACACAGAACTGTTATGTATATTGTGTATATATACATACATTATGTATGTTATGAATACACACATACCAATCTCATATACACACATGCATACATACATTACCACATAATATTCTAGGGTATATTTTTATCTAGACTGTGTGCTTTATGCATGTTAATATATACACGTACATATATACACACATCAAATATGTGTACACATGGGTATAACATATGTTTAATATATACAAACATGCATACATACATATATGAGAATATCTTGCAATTCCCTCTCCTTTGCCAGTGATTTATTTAGGGGAGGTTGGTGAGAAGCAACTGTGGTCTAGGGAATAGAGCCTCTGTTTTGATTGTAAACATTCATTTCTGCTTTTTTGCTTGTTGGAAAAAAAAAAGAGAGAGAGAAAGAGAGAAAAAAGAATGTCCTGTCTTCCCAAAGACAAAATGCAAATATGCTTATGTCATATAAGACAAGTCCCAATTTAAAACTTTTAAACAAGAAAAATAACTCCCGAAGATACCATATATGTGATAAACAGCAAACTATTCTAGGTCAGGTTATTCTTGTCATCCTAATAGATTAGACAACAGAAAATTCAAAATGCAAAACTGAGCAGATTGCTGTTTACAGGGATGAAGAGTTGTCTAAACTCTAGCAATCATAGATTCCCAGTGACCTACCCAAATAAATAAAAAGCAAGAACATTCAAGACTAAATACATTCCTCCTGCTTCTTGGTGCTGGAAAATTAAATTGTTAGTCAGCAGATGCCTTAGAATGCTTCATCAAACTTGTTAGTTTCAGTACCTGACATGATGAAAATGGTAAACATGGCTAGAGAACACTTACATTAATTTTCTTGCAATATGATTTCATTAATTGTTTCACACTATTGAGCAGAGGCATGGCTAGGAATTTTTTTCACTTGAGGCAAAAGCAGTTGGGGAAAATGGAGGAGGAAGGAACAACATATAGGACACTGGATATGTGTAGAGTCAATTTAGAAGCAGCAAGATAACTTGATCCTTTCCTTCCCTCCCAAAATTTTATCAACTATTTTACTCTGTTCTTTCTTGTGGTTCAGGCTGTCCACATTGCATTATATAGCCTATAAAATTGGGGCAAAAAATACCCTTTAATTTCAGTGCATGGAACAAATTCCCAGTCATACTGCCCTAGTTATATTTCTGCTGTTCAATTTGCATATGGATGAGTAATGGGGCACCAATATTTGAATGTTATTTGTTTTTCCCTACCTTTTCACTGAGCCAAGTTTTTCACTTGTCAGTTATCATATTTCTTCAAGAAAACTAATTCAAAATGAATATTGCAATAAACAATGAGTCTTCAATATTTCTTATCAGTAAAACATCCATAGAAAATATAATTTTTCAACTATATAATTTCCTTCATCCTTCTTTCATGAGCTGCAACCTGGCTAAAACACAATCTAAAACTGATATGCCAAATTGTGGAAATCTGACTGCATGTACTTTAAAAGGAGAAAAAAAAATTGATCTCTTTAATTAGAAATTACAGATTGGCACTGATTTTTTCCTAAGACCATAATAATACTGCTCTAGTCCTTCAATGAGTAGATCATATCAGTCTCTTGACATGTAGAAATCTACTTGATGGTATATCAATGGGGAATTACTGGTTAAGGGGAGAAAATGAGAGTCCAGGAAATGAAAAGATGGGTTTGAAAAAGGCTGTATATGGAAGTCTGATGAGGAACTTACTTCAATATCATTTCCTAACAAATTATTCATTTACCTCCTTAAAAATGCTAACTGATAAATGATTGGATACAAGTTTTAGATAAAAAAATGTCATTTCCTTTGTTTATTATAGGCTCAAAGAATAGTGTCTCAACTAAACATCTCACAAAATTGTTGTAAGATTTAAATGAAATAATATTTACAGGATGACTTGTAAACTTTAAAGGACTATGTAAATATAATGTTATTTCTCCAGTGCACAGCACATTACCACATACATGGCAAGCAGTTAATAAATGCTTGCTGAATTCAGTGGAATTGAATTAGTTCTACTATGAGGCGGAGCCAAGATGGCGGAGAAGATACATGCAATTTTGTAAGCTCCCTTCTTCCCTCATTACCAATTACTTAAATCAGCCTCAAAAATAACACTGGACTGATAGAAACTACAAGGATTAGAAGCACAACATACCAGCTGAAGAGAATCTGGAGTCTCTACAGAAAAGGTCAGTTCCAAGGGAAGGAAGAAAAAAGGCCAGCACAGACCGTTAGATGCTAGTACACTGTGCTGGTCAGGCTGGGGAGAACTCTGGAACAGAGAAGCCACTGAGATAGAGGAATCTGACACAGGCTGTTAGCTCTTCTCTGCTTATAAAACAGCAGTTCAGAAGAGAAATCAAGCCACTTTAAAATATAAAGCCAGATTCTAGAACCACCCCAATCTGGAAGTGACTTAACAGATCTCGGCATGGCTGTGAAGCCACCTTCTGCTGTCCTGGGCTTTACCTTGGGGTAGTTAAGAGCTTGAACAGCAGGAACACAGCCCAAAGCAACATCTAATCCACATAAGGCCAGGTTTGGCCTGAGGAAGTGGAACTCTAGTAGCCACAGAATTCCCAGAGAAGCAGAACTCCCAGAGAAGAGGAACCTTTGAAGTAGGGACCGTGGTTTCTGGGCAGACACTTCCAGTTTGAGTGCAGGGGCTTTTCATATCAGCTGCTGATATCCACGCCCACAGGACTCATTGGCAGGGCTTTGTGTTGCTTTTACTGTTCAGTCTTAAACCTCAAGGAAGTCGCTGGGACACACAGCGGGGTCCTTCACTGGGCAACCCTCACAGCACAGCCTTACCACCTCTAAAGCATTTCCAAGGAGGGGGGAGGAAATTTCTCTCCCAGAGCTCTCTCCTAGCTCAGGCACAGGAGCCACTGCATCCATCCAGTCTGGGAGGAAGCTGGTAAATAAGTAAATAAATAAACTGCTTACCCAAAGGGCAGACCCCAAAAGATTTTTAACAATGAGTAAAAAGCTGAAGAGAACTATTGATTCCTTCTACATAGAGAAAAAGCAGGTATCCAACCCCTAGGAAGTTAACAGGAGAGAGTCAGCAGATAACACTCTAAAGGGGAATAATACCTGCCTCCCATCACACAACTCTCTCCTAGAAGAGACTTTTAAAAAGTTAAGAGAATTTGAAGAAAAATGGGAAAAAGAAAGAGAAGTTTTGATAGAGAATAACAACATTCTGAAATTTGAGTTGGAAAAGATAAAGAATTCACAGGAGATGCAGGGAAACAAAATTTGTGAATTAGAAAAGGTTAAAAAAATCACAGGAAAGTAGGATTTCTGAATTGGAAAAAGAAAATAACTCTCTAAAAAAATTAGGGAAATGGAAAAAAATTCAATAGAACAAAATAATTCATTTAAAAACTCAATTGGGCATATACAAAAAGAACTAAAAATGTAAAGGAAGAAAATAACTCCTTAAAAATCAGGACAGAACAAATAGAAATGAATGATTCATTGAGAACCCAAGAATCAGTCAAACAAAACAAAACAAAACAAAAAAAAAAAAAAAAGAAAAGCTGGAGAATAACGTCAAATACTTACTGGGATAATCTATAGACCTGGAAAATAGATCTAGCACAGATAATCTGAGGATCATTGGACTTCCCGAAAACTATGATCAAATAAAGAGCCTAGATTCTATTTTACAGGAAACCATCAAAGAGAACTGTCCAGAGATAATAGAAACAGAAGGGAAAATAGGCATTGAAAGAATTCATCAAACACCTTCTGAAAAAGATCCTAAAAAAAGAACTCCACAACTCTACAGTACATTGTGGCTAACCTGCAGAACTACCAACAAAGGAAAAAATATTGCAAGCAGCTAGAAAAAAGCAATTCAAATATCAAGGGGCCACAATAATGGTCACTCAAGATCTGGCTGCCTCCACATTAAAAGATCAAAGGGCCTGGAGCCTGATATTCCAAAATGCAAAAGATCAAGGATTGCAACCAAGAATAAACTACCCGGCTAAGTTTAGCATTTTCTTCCATGGAAGAAGATGGTCATTTAATGAAACAGAGGAATTCCATTTGTTTCTAAGAAAAAAAACCAGATTTAAACAAAAATTTTGATCTACATCCACAAGACTGAAGAGAAACAGAAAAAAGTACACAGAATCCTTGAGAACTGTATCTCTGTTGTGGATATATAGAAAGCCCACATGGATAATTTGATTTTACTGATATAAAAAAAGGGAGGGAGTAGTAAAGGGAATGGGTTAGTATCAGATAAAAGGGAAGGAATGATAAAAAGAGGGAAACTACATCCCAGGAAGAGGCATAGAAAATCTACCACATCTGAGGTAATTTAGAGAGGGGAAGAAACATTGTGTGAATCTTATTCTCATCAGAAGAGGCTCAAAGAGTAAATAATTGACATATTTGTTTTTCAGAGAATTCTCTCTCACTTCATTACAAGGGGGGAGAGGAAAAGGGAAAAGGAAAAGGGGAATAAGGGAAGGGACTTGGAAGGAGGGGGAAGGGATATTAAAAAATGGAGGGCTGCAAGTCACAAGTGGGGTCTATAAATTAAATACTGGGGAAGGGGTTCAGAGGGGTCAAGGGAAAAAAGCATAATCTGGGGATAATATGATGGTAGGAAATACAGAATTAGTAATTTTAACTGTAAATGTGAATGGGATGAACAATCCCATCAAATGGAGACGGATAGCAGACTGGATCAAAAGTCAAAACCATATAATATGTTGTTTACAGGAAACACACTTAAAGCAGGGAGATACATACAGAGTAAAGGTAAAAGGTTAGAGCAGAATCTATTATGCTTCAGGTAAAGCCAAAAAAGCAGAGGTAGCCATCCTTATCTCAGATCAAGCAAAAGCAGAAATTGATCCAATTAAAAGAGATAAGGAAGGAAACTGTATCCTGCTAAAAGGTAGCATAAACAATGAAGCCATATCGATACTAAACATATATGCACCAAGTGGTATAGCATCTAACTTTCTAAAGGAAAAGTTAAGAGATTTGCAAGAAGAAATAGACAGTAAAACTATAATAGTGGGAGATCTCAAACTTGCACTCCTCTCAGATTTAGACAGATCAAGCCACAAAACAAATAAGAAATAAATTAAAAAAGTAAATAGAACATTAGAAAAACTAGGTATGATAGACCTTTGGAGAAACTGAGTGGTGATAGAAAGGAATATATTTTCTTCTCAGCAATTCATGGAACCTATGCAAAAATTGACCATATATTAGGACATAAAGATCTCAAAATTAAATGTAGGAAGGCAGAAATAATAAATGCCTTCTTCTCAGATCACAATGCAATAAAAACTACATTCAATAGGAAATTAGGGGTAAATAGACCAAAAAGTAATTGGAAACTGAATAATCTCATCTTAAAGAATGACTGGGTGAAACAGCAAATTATAGAAACAATTAATAATTTCACCCAAGATAATGACAATGATGAGACCTCATACCAAAATCTGTGGGATGCAGCTAAAGCGGTAATAAGTGAAAATTTTATATGTTTAGAGGCTTATTTGAATAAGATAGAGAAAGAGAAGATTAATGAATTGGGCCTGGAACTTAAAAAGCTAAAAAAGACTAAATTAAAAACCCCCAACCAAAAATTAAACTTGAAATACTAAAATTAAAAGGAGAAATCAATAATATTGAAAGTAAAAAAAAAAAAAACTATTGAATTAATAAATAAAACCTAGAGTTGGCTTTATGAAAAATCCAATAAAATAGATAACCCTTTGGTAAATCTGAGCAGAAAAAGGAAAGAGGAAAATCAAATTGTTAGTCTTACAAATGAAAAGGGGGATCTTTCCACCAATGAAGAGGAAATGAGAGAAGTAATAAGGAGTTACTTTGCACAACTTTATGCCAATAAGTTTGATAACTTAAGTGAAATGGATGACTTCCTCCAAAAATATAGGCTTTCTAGATTAACAGAGCAGGAGATAAATTGCTTAAATAGTCCCATTTCAGAAAAAGAAAATAGAACAAGCTATTAATCAACTCCCCAGGAAAAAATCCCCAGGACCAGATGGATTTACATGTGAATGCTACCAAACATTTAAAGAACAACTAGCCCCAATGTTATATAAACTGTTAGGATTACTAAGTGAGAACTCAGGTTGTCTGGACAGTGACAAGGTGAGAATTCAGGTTTTCTGGACAATTACAAGGTGAGAACTCAGGTTGACTTGATAGAGGGGGCAAGCTCATTGGCTGGGGTGGTTCTTCCCAGAAGCCCTTGCATTATCCCACGCCCATTCTCTGGGAGGATAAAAGAGACAGCACTGGGCCCAGAGAGCAGATCGGCCTGGAGAAGGATAAGAGCTGGGGGAGATTCAGAGCCAGGATTCAAGGAAAGGACTCTGCATTGCATCAGGCTTGACAGGGCTCTCTGCAGGAAGGGAAGTCACTTCTAAGGACAAGAGTTAACAGCAACTGCCTGGAGACAACGGTTCACTACAGGAAGAAGAATCTGTCTGAGAGATTTGAGTAGACACAGCAGATCTCTTCCCAGAGAGCGATCCAGCAGCTTCTAGAGACGACAGCACGCTACAATTGTAGCCCAACGTGGGGCCAGGACTTTTGCTTATCCTGACAAGAGGAGCTAGACCAGACCTTCGCAATTTGGCGCCCGATCAAAATGGTTCCATGATTTAGGCATAAAGAATGAGATCATAAATAGATTAGAGGAACAGAGGACAGTCTACCTCTCAGACCGGTGGAGGAAGAAGGAATTTATGACTAGAGAAGAACTAGAGATCAATATTGATCACAAAATAGAAGATTTTGATTACATCAAACTGAAAAGTTTCTGTACAAACAACACTAATTCAAACAAGATTAGAAGGGAAGTAACAAACTGGGAAAATATTTTTTATAGTTAAAGGTTCCAATAAAGGTCTCATTTCCAAAATATGTAGAGAATTGATCTTAATTTATAAGAAATCAAATCATTCTCCTGTTGATAAATGGTCAAAGGATATGACGAAACAATTCTCAGATAATGAAGTTGAAACTATATCCACACATATGAAAGTGTGTTCCAAATCACTACTGATCAGAGAAAGGCAAATTAAGACAACTCTGAGATATCACTACATACCTGCTAGATTGGCTAAGATGACAGGAGTAAATAATGATGAGTGTTGGAGGTGACATGGGAAAACTGGGACACTAATACATTGTTGGTGGAATTGTGAAAGAATCCAGCCATTTTGGAAAGCAATTTGGAACTATGCCCCAAAAGTTATGAAACTGTGCATACCCTTTAATCCAGCATTGCTACTACTGGGCTTATATCCCAAAGAAATACTAAAGAGCGGAAAGGGACCAGTGTGTGCCAAACTGTTTGTAGCAGCTCTTTTCGTAGTGGCTAGGAACTGGAAGATGAATGGATGTCCATCAATTGGAGAATGGTTGGGTAAATTATGATATATGAAGGTTATGGAATATTATTGCTCTGTAAGAAATGACCAGCAGGATGAATTCACAAAGGCTTGGAGAGACTTGCATGAACTGATGCTGAGTGAATTGAGCAGAACCAGAAGATCACTATACCCTCCAACAACAATACTGTATGAAGATATACTCTGATGGAAGTGGATATCTTCAACATAAAAAGATCCAACTCACTTCCAGCTGATCAATGATGGACAGAAACAACTACACCCAGAGAAGGAACACTGGCAATTGAATGTAAAATATTAGCACTACTGTCTATCTACCCAGGTTACTTATACCTTCAGAATCCAATTCTTAATGTGCAACAAGAAAATTGGATTTACACACATATATTATATCTAGGTTATACTGTAACACATGTAAAATGTATAAGATTGCCTGTCATCTAGGCCAGGGAATAGAGGGAGGGAGGGGAAAATCTGGAAAAATGAATACAAGGGATAATGTTATAAAAATTACTCATCCATATATACTGTCAAAAATGTATAATAATAAAATTAATAAAAACAAAAGAGATAAAAATAAAAAAATAATTAGTTCTACTATGCTGGTAGTCAACTAGACTTTTTTTTTCTTTTACACAATAAATTTAAGACCTCTATTGAAGATCTCTTCAAGGATTCTTTCACTTACTAGAGGCTACAAAGTAGGCCACATATTAACTTGAAATCCTGTCAGGTGTAATGGGATGCTTGCTATATAAGTCATCAGATAGAATTTTGCCTGATAATATGATGTTCTTGTAAAATATGTCCTGGTGAGCAGTACAAACTTATGATGGCATCATGTAGAGTTTCCTGGATTAGAAATTAAATCCTCTGATATAAATTGGTATCTTGTTTTTAACCTCTAGTCTTAATCTGAGGATCAGAGGTCACACCATTGCTATGTATCTGAATCAGAACTTGAAGGTGGGTCTTCCTGCTCATGTAAGATGTCTTTCAATCTCTCTATGCATGTAGATGCTAAATTGTTGAGTCCATGTGCTAAGGATTGCATAGAGTTGGAGGCAAGGGAATAGAATTTATATGAAGTCTACTATGTGCCAGACACTATGGAAAAGACTTTTATAAATATCTAATTTAATTCTTGCAACACCTATGAGGAGCTAGGCTCTGTGATGATTTCTATTTTACTTGAGGAAAATAAAACAAACAGAAATTAAGTGATTTATCCAAGATCATAAATGTTGTATTCAAAGCCATTGAATTCAGCTTTTCCTCACTCATGGTCCAGTGCTCTATTCATTATACAACTTAGCTGCACACTACTGGCAGACAGAAAGTGCTAGAGGACCTGGGAGGCCCATTGGGGGAAAAATAAAAAGAATGAATAGAAAAGAAATAGAGAATAGCTATCTGGAACAGGAGTTGGGATTGCTGATGGAGGGAAACAAATCCACCCAAACAGGAAAGATACAAACATATTGAGAGGTAGGGTGTATATTATGGTGCTGGAAAGCCAATCAGTAAAGCAAATATGCTTAGGTATATTTTTAGGCGAAGTTTGTTATCCTTAGCTACAATAGGAAAGAATCAAAATTTTGCATATATTTGTTTCAAATATTATGGGTTTTTGATCTTCTGGGACAGGTGTTCCAACATGGAATATACATGTATTCAGAGGATGAGAAGTTTATTAAAGGGGTATGAGGAATATTTCAAAAATAACTATCCCCCTAATTAAATATTATCAAAGTTGTGGTATTAATGAAAAAAGAAGTGTGGATTGGAGACAGAACAGATGCTAAATTTTTTTGGCATATATGAACTAAAGCTTTTTAATGAAAAGATCACTTGATTTTATTTCTTACATCTATATGTACTGTAATCTGTAGAATTTTTCCTTTTACAATTAATGGGAGGTAAAGAAAGACATATTGAAAATGAAGGGGTATGAGGACCAAAAATGTTGGGAAGTCCTACTCTAGCATATGAATATTTTCACACACCATTAGGTTTAGGGGACTCATATAGGAATCAGTATGAGATGACATTGGTCAGATTTCACAAATCCTTCTTTGCCATCTTCCTTCGTGGAAATTGGTTAAGTTTTATAATGATCATATGTCTGGACTGAAGTGTATGTTTCTGATACAGGGAAACATTTAACAGAGTAATCTTTGGATCTCTTGCTTTCCTGACCTATTTATATCCTTGAATGTTCTCAGGAGACCATTATATTTGTAAGGCAGTCCTGAAATTTGAGGTCTATTTCAGGAATACCATAAACATATTATGAATTAAGTTTTCTGATTTAGTGGAAAAGGCATTGAATTTAAGAGTAAGAAGAATTGCATTTGAATTCTGTCTCCATCACTGTGTGACCTTAGGCCATTCTTCCTGAGCAAGTATCTTATCTCCTTTTCCATCAAATGGGGATACAATACTTGCCTTTCATGGAATTACAAATTAACATGCCAAGTAAAGATTATTATTATTATTATAACTGTTTGCATACCCAAAAGCTAGTACATTTCTCTCTATATATTAATCATAATTATAATAAATAACACTTATATAACAATTTACATTTTGAAAAGTACTTTAAGGTGGCATCTAATTTAACATTATTAACAACCCCATGAAGTAAGCATTATATTTCTTGTGGACTCTCAAATAAGATTTGTTGAAAATGATGGCTTTCTTTGGATCTGCCTTGTAGATAAAATGCTTTTGGATTAGATTTATATTCTCCCCTCTCTAGAGATAATTTAGCTCAAAGAAAGAAGAGATTATGCTCTATCCATACTTTATATATTTCCAGTAGATATATATTTTTTTATTTAGAAATTTTGTTGTCTCTTATTTTCAGTTTGATATCTAGTTAATGTTATTAAAATACTCTTGGGAGATGGGAAGGGACAATAAGCAATTATTAATCACCTAATATGTGCCAGGCATTGTGGTAAATGCTTCACAAATATCATTTCATTTGGACAAAAACTTTTCATAATATTCTTTAGTTCTTCTTTGATTTCTCTCTTCTGCAAAGATCTGACAGGAAAACTATTCCTTGCTTTTCTAATTTGTTTATAATATTACCCTTTATATCTAAACAATGTACCCAATTCAACCTTATCTTGGTATAGATTATGTTGGTCTATGCCTAGTTTCTGCCATATTGTTTTCAAGTTTCCTCAGAAATTTTTGTTGAATACTGAGTTCTTATCTTAGAAGTTGAAGTCTTGGGTTTATCTAACAATAGATAGCTATAGTCTTTGACTGTTGTATCTTGCATATCTCACCTATTCCATTAATCCATCACTCCATTTCTTAGCCAGTACCAAATGGTTTTGATGACTGCTAGTTTATAATACAATTAAAGGTATGGTTTGGCTACCATCCTTTGCATTTCCCCTTCTTTTCTTCCTTCCTTTCTTCATATTCTTAACCTTTTGTTTTTCCAGATGAAATTTGTAATTATTTTTTCTAGTTCTGTAAAATTTTTTTTGGCAGTTTGATTGATATAACACTGAATTTAGGTAGATTTTTAATCTAATTTAGGTAGAATTGTTATTTTTTTCTTATATTAGCTTGGCCTACCCATGAACAATTGATATTTTTCTAATTGTTTAGAGTGAACTTTATTTGTATGAAAACTGTTTTGTAATTGTGTTCATATAATTCCTGGCTTTGTTTTGGCAGGTAGATTCCTAAATATTAAATATCATCTACAGTTATTTTATTTGGAATTTCTCTTTCTATTTTTTGCTGCTCAGCTTTGTTGGTAACACACAGAAAATCAATGCAGCCAAGATTAGAAGAGAAGCAGAAAGCTGGGAAACAATTTTTATAGACAATGTTTTTTATAAAGCCTTCATTTCTAAAATATATGGAGAACTGCATCAAACTTATATCAATATAAGTCTTTGCATTTTATGGAGTTGCAAAATAATATATCAAGTAAAGACTATTATTATTATATTGATAACTAGTCAAAAGATATGAATAGACAATTTTCAGATGAATAAATTAAAGCTATCTATAGTCATATAAAAATGTTTTAGATCACTTTGATTAGAAATGAAAATTAAAATAACTCAGATGTACTACTTCATACCTATCGGATTGGCCAAGATAACAAGACAATATAGTGATAAATGTTGGAGGGAAAGTAGGAAAACAGGAACACTAAAGCATTGTTGGTGGAGTTGTGAATGGACCTAGCCATTCTGAAGAGCAATTTGATAATGTGCCCAAAGAACTCTTTGTTCTAGTAGTATCTAATACTGAGTCTGTATCTCAAAGAGATAAAAGAGGAGAAAGGACCTATATATGCAAAAAAATGTTTGTAGTAGCTATTTTTGTGGTGGGGAAGCATTGAAAATGAATGGATGCACATCAATTGGGGAATGGCTGAATAAGTTATAGTATATGAACATAATGGAATACTGTTGTGCTAAAAGAAATGAAGATTTTAGATTTTAGATTTTAGAAAGGCTGGAAAAAGAACTGAAGTTGGACACAGTAATAGCAATATTATGTGATTATCTACTATGATAGACTTAGCTTTTCTTAGCAATACAATGATCCAACACAATTCCAATAGACTTGGGATAGAAAATGCCATCCACATCCAAAGAAAGAACTATGGAGATAGAATATAGTCAAAACATACTATTTTCACTTTTTGTTGTTGTTTTTCTTGTGGTTTTCCCCTTTTATTCTGATTTTTCTTTCCCAACATGACTCTTATGGAAATATTTTAAAAATTAATTGTACATGTATAACACATCAGATTGCTTGCTCTCTTGCGGAGAGAGGAGATAAATGAAGAAGAAAAAATTGGATGTCAAAATCTTAAAATAATGAATGTTGAAATCCACCTTCACTTGTAATTAGAAAAAAAGACAAACAATATACCATTGAAATAAAATAAAATAAAACCAATCTCATTTCACTTAATTTTAGTTTCTCTCAAAGCTTTTAAAAATAAGATTTTAAAATTACTTTTGTTTTTATATCATATTAATTTCTAAATACATCAGTATCTATCTCCCACTCCCAGTCCATACCTTGGGTAATGGAGGGCAGGGAAGAAGGCCATCCCTTGTAAGCAAAATTAATCAGTGAGATTATACAGAATATTGCATATATTATGTATAATAACTGAAAAGTGGAAGACACTTGCTCATTTTTTTGGTAGAGGATAGTAATATTCAGCTTTGTTCATTTTTTCTTTACACTATTGTAATCATGTGTATTGTTTATCTAACTCTAGTTATTTTACATTGTTTGCATAAGTTCAAATACATCTTTCCAAGTTCTCTGAATTCCTATTCACCATTTCTCATGGTTCAATAATATTCCATTATATCAGTATACCAAAATTTGTTTAGTAATGCTGCAAATGATGGACACCTACTCTGTTCCCATTTTCCCATTTTTTATTTTCTACCATAAAAATAAATTTTTGGCATATTTTAAAGGAGAGGGGTTTGGATTAGGGATGGATTTGTGATTTCTCTCATATAAGAAATTCATATTAAGAAACTTCTTTGAAAGCAGGTCAGTCCATTCTCAGAATTAAAAACAAAACAAAAAAAAAAACATTTCAATTAAATATTTAATTTTAAAAATCCTATAGCTTAAAGTATGCTCTTTTCACATTTAAAAATAAAAAAAATCCCTAAAAATGCACCTATATTTTTTCAGATGCAAGTCAATAGGAAAATTTACTGGAATTTTTCTAATGTTCCAAACAATGAAATAATTCTATTTCCTTTTTGTTCTTCAATAGAGGAATCTGAAATTGGTATTGAATAAAGCAGAAACCTACCCAGGAAAGAAAATCATCTGTGAATAGTATCTGTGTTCTCTTACTCTGATTTCACAGTCAAAGCATATAAATTTTCCTTATGTGTAAAATTAAAATGTACTTAAAATTCTAGATATTTTTTATAACTTTGGGGCATCATATTCACCTCTGTTAATTACTTCAATTTGTATAATTTTTATTATGAGTCAATGGGATACATCTAGAACACAAATAGTAACCATGATTGAATATTACATGTCTATTTTCTACATATGCTTTCCCCTCTTCTTGCTTTGACAAAACCTATCATTGCAGTATATGATAATACATTTCAGATAACACTATATGCTTTGACATAATATGTTATTCCTAAACTTTCAGTGACAGTTAATGATTAAAACATAATAAATAATATTAAATGATAATTTTTTCAAATTTCTTAGTTTTAATTTTGAAATAGATAATTTTTCAGTATTTGATCTAAATGATCATATGAAATATTTTAGCTTAATGTTCATTTATATAGATAATTGTTATGCTTCAATATCTCTTTGTGATATTTCTGGCCATATCCCTGGGATTTTAAAATGTTCTACCTATCACTTGGCTACATGATGGAGGTGCAATAATTTCCCCAGACAAAGAAGGGTATTTGGGAACAGAAAGGACTTTGAGACATGCAATGGACCCATAATTAGTTAAGGGAATCTTCTTGCAAACTTTAGAACTTATTAATTGGTACACCACAGGGATTTTGTTGCCTGCCTCTGGATTTGATGCTTTAATATGTTTATAGATGATTCTTGCTTTTAACTATTCTGATTGTGGAAATGTATTTTTTGACTTTATTTTAATCAGCCACATAAAATTTGAATTTGTGGCAATGAATGCATTTTGTCAATACATAATAAAGGAATATATTCATTTAATTATTCCAGATGCTTTCTTCTTTTTTTTTAATCTTATCACATTAGCATATATATATATATATATATTTAATGTCAGTGATGATGTCTTAATTCCTTGTCAAGCCACAACATTAATATTAATTGCAATTAGACAATTGGATAAGTTGTATAATATATTGTAAGATTTTTCATGTCCATTTGCCTCATTTTAAGATAATTATTAGTTATCATGAATGTGTATATGAAAAAGAAAAGTGAGAAGGTGAGCTAAAGGAGATTCGGGTTTCTCTAGCTTCTTAACTACCTTTCAGATGTAAAGAGTATCAGAGTTTTCAGAACCTAAACATTAGTAAAGGTGAACACACGATTGTATACTATTTTAAACTTTACAAAATATTTTGGTTTCTTAGTAAACAAAATTGTATGATTGTAATTCTAATGCCAGTAGAGACATCATCTAGTCTAATTCTTTTCACTTTATAGGTCAGTCAAGGAGAAGTTAAATTACCTATTCTAGTTCAAACGATTCTCTTGTAGAACTAGGATTTAAATTCAGTTCTTTTTGCATTTTTAAACTGCCTTTTGTCAGGTTTGTTTGTGAGTTTATTTTCAAATATTCACAAAACATAGTTAGACAAAATATTATACAAAATATGTATATTATGTGCCCATAATTTCCGCTTTATTTTTTTTTTTAAGAAAACTTATTTAATTTTATATTTGGGTCCAAGTTCTTCCCTCTATTTTTTAAGAAGACAAGAAATACGATAAACACTATCCATAGGACGCTATCTAAAATATATTTCTGCATTTTCCATGTTTCAAAAAAATAAAACCCAAGGAAACTAAAGGGAAAAAATTATTCAATTTACTTTGATACTACCAATTCCCTATCTGGAGATACATAACATTTTATATGAAAAGTCCCTTGGAATTGTGGTAGATCCTTTTATTGTTCAGGGTTACTAAGTCTTTCTCAGTTTATTATCTTCATATTATTATAATTGTGTAGATTGTTCTTCTGATTCTTCTCACTTCCTTTAGTTCATATAAGTCTTCTCAGGTTTTTCTGAATTCACCTTCATCATTTCTTTTATTACAATAGTATACCAACATAATAATATATCATAATTTGTTTGTTTCCCAAATTGGTGAATATCCCCTAAGTTTGTAATCTTTTATCACCACAAAAATATTTTCGTAGATGTATTTCCTGAGGAAGTTGTCTTCTAGCTTCTGTAAGATTTCCAAATATGGAGGTACAAAGAGTTAGTGGACAGAATCCATTAATTCCTGAAGAAATTCAGTACATTAAAAAAACAAACAAACAACTTATTTTGAGGAAATAATTTCTTTTTTTTTAATTTTTATTTTATTTTATAATTATAACATTTTTTTGACAGTACATATGCATGGGTAATTTTTTACAACATTATCCCTTGCACTTACTTCTGTTCAGATTTTTTCCCTTCCTCCCCCAACCCCCTCCCCCAGATGGCAAGCAGTCTTATATATGTTAAATATATTACAGTATATTCTAGATACAATATATGTGTGTAGAACCGAATTTTTTGTTGCACAGGAAGAATTGGATTCAGAAGGTAAAAATAACAGTTTACATTCATTTCCCAGTGTTCCTTTTCTGGATGTAGCTGGTTCTGTCCATCATTAAGCAATTGGAATTGGATTAGCTCTTCTCTATGTTGAAGAAATCCACTTCCATCAGCATACATCCTCGTACAGTATCATTGTTGAGGTGTATAATGATCTTCTGGTTCTGCTCGTTTCACTCAGCATCAGTTGATGTAAGTCTCTCCAAGCCTCTCTGTATTTCTCCTGTTGGTCATTTCTTATAGAACAATAATATTCCATAACATTCATATACCATAGTTTATCCAACCATTCTCCAATTGATGGACATCCATTCATCTTCCAGCTTCTAGCCACTATGAAAAGGGCTGCCACAAACATTTTGGCACATACAGGTCCCTTTCCCTTCTTTAGTATTTCCTTGGGATATAAGCCCAGTAGTAGTATGGCTGGGTCAAAGGGTATGCACATTTTGATAACTTTTTGGGCATAATTCCAGATTGCTCTCCAGAATGGTTGGATTCTTTCACAACTCCAGCAACAATGCATCAGTGTCCCAGTTTTCCCACAGCCCCTCCAACATTCATCGTTATTTGTTCCTGTCATCTTAGCCAATCTGACAGGTGTGTAATGATACCTCAGAGTTGTCTTAATTTACATTTCTCTGATCAATAGTGATTTGGAACACTCTTTCATATGATTGGAAATAGTTTTAATTTCATCATCTGAAAATTGTCTGTTCATATCCTTTGACCATTTATCAACTGGAGAATGGCTTGATTTCTTATAAATAAAAGTCAATTCTCTGTATATTTAGAGATGAGGCCTTTATCAGAACCTTTAACTGTAAAAATGTTTTCCAAACTTGTTACTTCCCTTCTAATCTTGTTTGCATTAGTTTTGTTTGTGCAGAAACATTTTAATTTGGTGTAATCAAAATGTTCTATTTTGTGATCAATAATGGTCTCTAGTTCTCCCTTGGACACAAACTCCTTCCTCCTCCACAAGTCTGAGAGGTAAACCATCCCATGTTCCTCCAATTTATTTATGATTTCGTTCTTTATGCCTAAATCTTGGACCCATTTTGATCTAATCTTAGTATGTGGTGTTAAATGTGGGTCCATGCCTAGTTTCTGCCATACTAATTTCCAGTTTTCCCAGCAGTTTTTGTCAAATAATGAATTCTTATCCCAAAATTTGGGATCTTTGGGTTTGTCAAAGATTAGATTGCTTTTTTTATTCACTATCTTGCCCTGTGAACCTAACCTATGCCACTGATCAACTAGTCTATTTCTTCGCCAATATCAAATGGTTTTGGTGACTGTTGCTTTATAATATAGCTTTAAATCAGGTACACTTAGACCACCTTCCTCTCACTGTTTTTTCATAAGTTCCCTTGCAATTCTCGACCTTTTATTCTTCCATATGAATTTTGTTGTTATTTTTTCTAGGTCATTAAAATAGTTTCTTGGGAGTCTGATTGGTATAGCACTAAATAAATAGATTAGTTTGGGGAATATTGTCATCTTTATTATATTCGCTCGGCCTATCCAAGAACACTGAATGTCTTTCCAATTATTTAAATCTGACTTTATTTTTGTGGCAAGTGTTTTGTAATTTTGCTTATATAATTCCTGACTCTCCTTTGGTAGATATATTCCCAAATATTTTATACTGTCGACTGTTATTTTGAATAGATTTTCTCTTTGTATCTCTTGCTGTTGGATTGTGTTGGTAATGTATAAAAATCCTGAGGATTTATGTGGGTTTATTTTGTATCCTGCGACTTTGCTAAAATTCTGAATTATTTCTAATAGCTTTTTAGCAGAGTCTTTGGGGTTCTCTAAATATACCATCATGTCATCTGCGAAAAATGACAATTTGATTTCTTCATTTCCTACTCTAATTCCTTGAATCTCTTTCTCGGCTCTTATTGCCGAGGCTAGAGTTTCTAGTACTATATTGAATAGTAATGGTGATAGTGGGCAACCTTGTTTCATTCCTGATCTTACAGGGAAAGGTTCTAGTTTATCACCTTTATATATGATGTTTACTGAAGGTTTTAAATATATGCTCCTTATTATTTTAAGGAATAGTCCATTTATTCCTATACTCTCAAGCGTTTTTAGTAGGAATGGATGTTGGATTTTATCAAATGCTTTTTCTGCATCTATTGAGATGATCATATGTTTTTTATTAATTTGATTATTAAAATGGTCAATTATACTAATAGTTTTCCTAATATTAAACCAGGCCTGCATTCCTGGTATAAATCCCACTTGGTCATAGTGTATTATCCTGGGGATGATTTTCTGAAGTCTATTTGCTAATATCTTATTTAAGATTTTAGCATCAATATTCATTAAGGAAATTGGTCTATAGTTTTCTTTCTCACTTTTCGATCTACCTGGTTTAGGTATCAGTACCATGTCTGTGTCATAGAAGGAATTTGGTAGGACTCCTTCAATCCCTATTTTTTCAAATAGTTTACATAGCATTGGAGTTAGTTGTTCTTTAAATGTTTGGTAGAATTCACCTGTAAATCCATCTAGTCCTGGGGACTTTCTCTTAGGAAGTTGGTTAATAATTTGGTCTATTTCTTTTTCTGAGATGGGACTATTTAAACTACTTACTTCTTCCTCTGTTAATCTGGGCAAGCTATATTTTTGAAGGTATTCTTCCATTTCATTTAAGTTATCGAATTTATCAGCATAAAGTTGAGCAAAGTAGCTCCTAACTATTGTTCTAATTTCCTCTTCATTAGTGGTGAGTTCACCCTTTTCATTTTCAAGACTATCAATTTGCTTTTTCTCTTTCCTTTTTTTAATCAGGTTTTCTAAGGGTTTGTCTATTTTGTTGGTTTTTTCATAAAACCAACTCTTAGTTTTGTTAATTAATTCAATAGTTTTTTTACTTTCAATTTTATTAATCTCACCTTTTATTTTTTGAATTTCAAGTTTTGTGTTTGTCTGGGGGTTTTTAATTTGTTCCTTTTCTAGCAATTTTAGTTGTAAGCCCAATTCGTTGGCCCTCTCTTTCTCTATTTTATGCAAGTAGGCCTGTAGAGATATAAAACTTCCCCTTATTACTGCTTTGGCTGTATCCCACACATTTTGGTATGATGTCTCATTATTGTCATTTTCTTGGGTGAAGTTATTAATTATGTCTATGATTTGCTGTTTTACCCAATCATTCTTTAGTATAAGATTATTTAGTTTCCAATTATTTTTTGGTCTATTTTCCCCTGGCTTTTTATTAAATGTTATTTTGATTGCATTATGGTCTGAAAAGGATGCATTTACTATTTCTGCCTTACTGCATTTGATTTTGAGGTTTTTATGCCCTAGTATATGATCAATTTTTGTATAGGTTCCATGAACTGCTGAGAAGAAAGTATATTCCTTTTTGTCTCCATTTAGCTTTCGCCAAGGACCTATCATATCAAACTTTTCTAGTATTCTATTTACCTCTTTGACTTCTTTCTTATTTATTTTGTGGTTTGATTTATCTAATTCTGAGAGTGCAAGATTGAGATCTCCCGCTTTTATAGTTTTGCTATCTATTTCCTCTTGCAGCTCTCTTAATTTCTCTTTTAAGAATTTAGATGCTGCACCACTTGGTGCATATATGTTTAATATTGATACTGCTTCATTATTGATGCTGCCCTTTAGCAGGATATAATGCCCTTCCTTATCTCTTTTAATTAGATCAATTTTTGTTTTTGCTTGATCTGAGATGAGGATAGCTACTCCTGCTTTTTTGGTTTTGCCTGAAGCATAATAGATTCTGCTCCACCCTTTTACTTTTAGTTTGAATGTCTCACCCTGTTTCAGGTGTGTTTCCTGTAAACAACATATAGTAGGATTCTGACTTTTAATCCAGTCTGCTAACTGCTTTTTCTTTATGAGGCAGTTTGCCCAGTTCACATTTATGGTTAGAAGGACTAATTCTATATTGCTTGCCATCCTATTAACCCCTGCTTATGCTTTTCCCCTTTCCTTCCCTTTTACCCTCCTATCCAGTATTAAACTGGTGAACACCACATGCTTTTCACAGCCCTCCCTTTTTAGGATCCCTCCCCCACCTTAAAGATCCTCCCCTTATTTTATCCCTTTTCCTCAAAATTACTGTATTCCCTTCCCCTTAGCTTACTCCTTCCCTTTCACTTTTCAATGAAGTGGAAGAAATTTCACCATAAATTGAATATGTCTATTGATACACACTATGTTCATCTCCCTCCTTTCTTTCTCTCAGATATAATAGGTTACCTTTGCCTCTTCATGAGATGTAGTACCACCACTTTACACTTTTTTATGATATAATCTCCTTTCCACCTCTAGTTTCTAAGACAAATTGTACATATGTTCTTTACATATTTTTTTGACAGAAGTATAGTTCGCAAGATTTCTTTTTACCTTTTTAGAAATCTCTTGAGTTCTTTATTTGAAGATCAAACCTTTTATGTAGGTCTGGTTTTTTCATCAAAAATAGATGGAATTCATTTATTTCGTTAAATGTCCATCTTCTTCCCTGGAAAACAATGCTCATTCTTGCTGGGTAAGTTATTCTTGGCTGCATACCAAGTTCCTTAGCCTTTCGGAATATCATGTTCCAGGCCCTGCGTTCTTTTAATGTGGACGCTGCTAGATCCTGTGTTATCCTTATTGTGGATCCTCCATATCTGAATTGTTTTTTTCTAGCAGCTTCCAATATCTTTTCCTTTGTCTGATGGTTCTTGAATTTGGACACTATATTTCTTGGCGTTTTGATTTTAGGGTCCCTTTCAGTAGGTGATCGATGAATTTTTTCAATGTCTATTTTACCCTCTGTTTCCAGAATGTCTGGGCAGTTCTCTTTGATAATTTCCTCGAAAATGGTGTCCAAGCTCTTTTTTTCCTCCCATTTTTCAGGGAGTCCGATTATTCTCAAATTGTCTCTCCTGGATCTGTTTTCCAGGTCTGTTGTCTTTCTGGTAAGGTACTTGACATTCTTTTCAATTGTTTCATTTCTTTGGTTTTGCTTGACTACCTCTTGGTTTCTCCTTGAGTCATTCATTTCTACTTGTTCCAGTCTAATTTTCAATGTTGTATTTTCTTCACTCACTTTTTTTATATCTCTTTGTAATTGTCCAATTGAGTTTTTATCTTCTATGGAATTTTTTTCCATTTTATCCATTTTATTTTTTAGAGAGCTGATTTCTTTTTCCAGCTCACTAATCCTGTTTTCCTTGGAGTTGTTTACCTTTTCCAGCTCACTAATCTTGTTTCTCAATGATTTGATTTCTTTATCCACTCTGTCTTTGAATGCATAGGATGACTTCTCCAGACTCTCTTGCCAAGCTTCCCTTTCCTTTTCCCATTTCTCTTCCAGCTCTCTTGTGAGAGCCTTTTTGATTTCCTCTATGATGTTCTTTTGTATTGAGGAGCAGCTTATATCCCTGCCAGGGGATACATCTGGGGACAGTCTGTTCCTAGTCTCCTCAGCATTTGAAGTCTGCTCCCTCTCCACACAGAAGCTATCAATGGTTAGAGCCCTTTTGAATTTTTTGTTCATTTTGTCAGAGTAGGAATCAAAGAAAACAAACTGACAAGAGAAACAATTGGTCTGTTTTGCGGGGGATGGGCCTGGATGGTATTAATGGGCTTCCTCTACAGACTGGGGGTAGGGCAGCAGAGAGCCACTAACAGAACAGCAATGACTGTACTGAGTCTGAGCTCTGAGGCTCTTAGAATGCACTGAGTGAGTCCAAGTGGGGGTTGGGGGTGGCCAGGCTCTGAGAGACGCTGGCTTTCTGGGGTTTTAATCTTCACCTCAGGTGTTTACACCCTCTCTGCTGCTCCTGGCTTGCTGCAAAGACGGAGCATCCACACTGGGGCAAAAGTCCTTTCACAGAAACAGCAGAGATCACACCCCTCCCCCTCTGGTCTGAGCTGTGTGAGCTGCCTGTCTTGCTCTGGCTGCCTGCCCTCAGTCTGAGCCCAGTCTGATTGACCCTCCCCCGAGCAAACACAGACCTTTTCTGGCGACTTTCAAGGATGTCTTCTCTTGGTGATTATTTGTGGATTTCTTTCTGGGTCAAGCATTAAGTCAGAGGCTTGTCATGAAGTAAGTTCTGTGAGAAAAGGAGGAGCTCAAGCAGCTGTCTGCCTCCACGCCGCCATCTTGGCCGGAAGTCTGGAAATAATTTCTTAATATCCAGCCTAAGTTTTCCTCATTGCTATCCCTCTTCTTTGTTCATGGTTCTGCCTACTGAGGCTCTTAAGGACAAGTTTAAACTCTCTTTCACATGCTATTCCTATATCTTCAAGATGGTCATCACAATCCACTTGAGTCCTCTCTTCTTTAGACTAACTGTACCAGTTCATCATATGATTCTCATATATCATGGACTTTAATAACTTTATCATCAAAATGATGATAATGAAAAAAATGTCCACCTCTATATGCATCCTAATTTACTTCCTAGAACTGAACTGAACATTTACTTCCTAGAACTGAACAGATGTAGATTGATGAGGGCAAGGTATAGAGGAAATTGAGGATAAATACAATAGAGGTAACTGATGGCCCTCAAACCTATCAGTGAGCTGGGAGTGAGGGTGCCCACCTGAGGTACATGAAGATTTCCCTCAATTAAATGAGATGAGGAGAACAATTAGTTCCGAAGGTGGCTGACATTCTACATACTAAATATGTAGAACTTGGTCAAATATGTCAAGGTCATCTGCTGCATCCTGGGCCATTTCCAGGCATCTTTTTTTTTTTCCCTTGTCAGTGGACTTTGATAACTCTGAAAGAGAGAATGAAACTGAATACTTTGTGCAATTCTGCCTCACTTAAATACAAATTGGGGACAAGTCAAGACATCATCCTGTAATGTAACTGTAAAAACTGTAAAAAAATGTAAAAAACTGTAAAAAAAACTGTAAAAAGGACAAACAACAATAGAGGGACTATTATCACTTAACTTAGTCCTAGAAGTTATGCATCTTTCTCTCAACACAGACTAAGATTATAAAATATTTTAAGCTATGACTTCAAACTTTGATTCATATTAAGCATAAAATCCACTAACCCCTCAAACTTTTCCTGAAAAAATGCTCCCTACTATTCTTCCTTCATCTTGTATGTGTGAACATTGGTTCTCCCTTATCCATGTAAAAACCTTGTGTTTAATTTTATTTAGATTTATCTACTATTCTAACTCAATAAGATCTTATTGGATTCTAACTGTCTCATCCAGTGGGTGATCTATCTGTCCTGCCTTTGTGTCATCATGAATTTGTGATTTACAACCATTGCACCAACTCTGAATCCACCTATATCTCTCCTTCTTTTCCATGAGAATTGTAAAGGCTTTGCCAGTTTATCAGATATTACCTACCAAAATGTAGGTAAACCATATCTACATCATTCTCTGATTTGCCAGTTTTCAAACCCTGATATTAAAGAGATAAGACTAATTTGGCATTATCTGTTCTTGATAAAGCCAAGTGAGATCATTGTAATCTTCAATTCTCTTTCTAGTTCACTAAAACTAAAAAAACAAAACAAAACAAAACAAAACAAAAAAGCAAAAAAAAAACATTCTAGAGTCTTCCCAGGAATAGAGATCAAATTCATTAATTCATAGTTTCTTCTCTTCCCTTTGTGAAAATTGGGATAGTAATTGTCCTTCAGCAACCTCTCCCATTCTCTATGATCTATTAAGGACAGTGGCTCAGCAAAAACATCTCTGAGTTCTTCCAGTAGTTGAGCATATAGCTTATCTAGGCTGGGTGACTTGTAATCAAAGGGAACTTTGTACTTTCTTATTATTTTCTTGCTTATAATTTTCCTTTAACAACTTTTCCTTGCAATTTCTAATATAACATTTATTCTCCTTGACAGAGAAAATAGGCTAAGTAACTAGCAGTTCTTAATTCTCCTTGATGTCTGATATCATCATCATCTCCATCCCAACGAGTGTCCATAATAAATGTTAGTGAATGAGTAAATGAAAGAATGAATTAATAATAATGAATAGGAATTTCCCCTCAATATGGCAAACATTCAAAAGTAATGCTTTTAAAATAAACATAGTAACAAGATTTCTGACTACTGTTTGTGAAATCACTTGAGATACTGCTTTATTCTGATTCATTTAACAACTTTCATTCATTTATTCAT